>NW_020861762.1:0-40450 GCF_003713205.1 Coffea eugenioides
AGTTTATTGGGGGACCCGACCCCGACGTTGCTGAGAAGTGGCTTGAGAAAATGGTTGATATATTCGCGGCCCTACACTACCCTGACGAAAGGCAGGTCACTTTTGCCGTGTTCCAGCTTGAGGGGGCAGCCTGTTCCTGGTGGAACGTAATTCGGCAGAAGTGGGAACGAGAACAGACGCCTAGGACTTGGGTGAATTTCATCCGAGAATTTAATGCAAAGTTTTTCCCTCCTCTAGTCCAGGAGAGGAAGGAGGACGAGTTTATCCGGCTCCGGCAAGGGGCTCAGACTGTGGCGGAATATGAGAGTCAATTCACCCGCCTATCCAAATTTGCGCCCGAACTCATCATGACCGAGCAACGGCGAATAAGGCGTTTTATCCAGGGCTTGAACGTGAAAATTCAAAAAGATCTGGCGGTAGCCCAACTTAATGCCTTTAGTGATGCGGTGGAAAAAGCCCAGCGCGTTGAAACTGCAGGGTTACAAGTTAGAAACTTCCAAGCAAGAAAAAGGGGTTTTCCGGGGAGCAGCTCAGAACAAGCAGATAATAGTACAATCTCTAAAGTTCGCAAGGGAAACGGGGAAGTACGGCAACCAAGGGTGTCGCGTGATGTCCCTCAGGGAGGACTGGTCTCTGCTACTCGTGGTCCCTGTGGATATTGCGGAGGGCCAAGTCATACGGAAACAAATTGCTGGAAGAAAGAAGGAAAATGCTTGCGCTGTGGAAGCGCTGAACATCGGATTGCTAACTGTCCAGCTCGCCTGCGCGAGCGGAGAGGGATTCTGCCACCGACCAAGCCCAATTCTCAGCAACCCGCCAAGAACAACCCTGGACAGACGAAAGGAGAGGGGACGGGATCGAAGGCACCAGCTCGAGTATATTCTCTAGAGCAGCATCAGGTCCCTGACTCGTCTGAGGATGGAGAAGGTATGGTCCGTTGGGTACTCTAGATTTGATAGATTCCGTTAATAAGAAATTTCGAGGACGAAATTCTTTTAAGGGGGGGAGAGTGTGAGAACCCGTAAAACCCTAATATTTTTCCTAGGGTTTATTACCCCTTAATTACATAATTTTTCTGCATTTTCTGGCTTAGAAATATTTTCCTGGTGAATTTTATGAGCAATTATAGTTTTTAGATGTTTTTTCTAGCATTGGTGAATTTTTAGAAAATTAAGATTATCTATTGGATGTGGGACCCACTAGTGCGAAAAGTTCGGAAAAATTCGGCCAATAAGGTTAAGTTTCGGATACTGTGAAAAATTTATCGGGTGTTAAGAGATAAGTAGTGAGTGAGATTTGATTGATGGAAGAAAGAAAAGAAAGATAGGAATACATAATGATAGTGAAAAAGTGTCACAAAGATCAATTGGAGGTTGACTTAAGAAATACTATTCATCATTTTTTGACTTTTTTGACCAAAGGATTATATCATCCCAAAAAAATCACAAAATTCACCATTTTTCTTCTCATTGCTGGCCGAACTCTGCACTTGCAAGAAGGAAGAAAATTCTTCAACATTTCAAGCTTCCAACTTGTCCATAATCCACCAAATCAAGTGTTTTAACTTAGTTTTTACTCCATACATCTTTCTTCTAGTGATAGTAAGGGTTTAGTGAAGTTTGTTTGAAGCTCTAAGGTGGCCAACACTCTCTACATCTCTGATACTTGTAAGTGATGCTTGAACCTCTACTACACTAATGATGTTATAGTATGCTTAGAAGTGGCTTGAGTGTTGGAATTTGATTTTTATTTCTTTGGTTTGGCTTGATTTAGTGAAGTTTTCCATTTTTAATGAAATGAATTTCTGGTGTTCAATATGATTTTGATGGTATGGTTGTTTTTTTGATGGTTGGTAATAAGGGGCTTTGACTCTAGTGGGTGTGAATTGTTGATAAAATCGCAACCAATTTTGGATTTGAAGTGTAATTGTGAAAATTAGGGTTCATGAAACCCTATTCTGTCCGAAATTTTAGGTCATAGCTAACGGCCAAATTGGACTTTGCTCAAAACATGAAAGTTGTAGGTATTGGTGAGTATGAAGTGCCTGCAAAATTTCAGGGCATTTGGAGTAGTATAGAGAGAGTTATGCCGTTTTTACTGTTGCTGTTTTTGGTGAACAGAATGTGCGGAACTGCGATAGTAATTGCCTATTTTGACTGGATTTGGTTTGGATTTTGAAGTTGGCGTCTTCTGATGAAATGTTACTGGATGTCTTAGCTATCATATGCCTTTGGAATTTCGGCATTTGGACTTGTATAGACTGAGTTATAGTAATTACAGTTTTGTGTGATTTGCAAACCTGTTTTGGGAATTCTGGTATAGTATTTTGCATATTTGACCTAGTTGTGTTAGGCACTGGATTGAGTGACCTTCTACATTGTTGTAGCTCTGTTTCTGGGTTCGAAACGGTGGTCTTAACCCCCATCCGATAGAATCGTAGTGGAATTTGACGCCATTACCGCAAAATAAGGGCAAAACAGTTTTTTCTATTTTGGGGCCAAGACTAATGCTATTTCTAATTTCTGGTTTGCTATCATGCTTATTTTGCATATGAGACCTATTGGGGTTGTGTTCAGCATTGTTTATGACTCGTAGTCGAGTCTCTCTTAGGGCTTGCTTTCATTTTGTTGTTTCCTAGCTAACTTTGTACTCTGTACCACTTTGAGCCCTGTACGGCTTTTGGGAATGAGATGACCTTTGGTGTGAAATGTCGGGGCTGATTTGAGGAAATAATGAAGCCTTAATGGCTGGAAAAGTAAGAAATTTAGGGGAAGTGCTGCCCGATTTTCTAGGCCGTTTGGTTCTTTTAAGTTGGATTTGCCTTTTGGTAGAAATGAAAGGGCTTTTGGGTTGTTTGCGCCTAGGTCTGCATGCTACCTTTTCGTTTCCAAGGGAATCGTGTTTTTTCATTCTTGCACTAGTATTTATTTGACAAGGCGTACGACGTGTAGTCGAGCCTCACATGTGCATTCTGTTTACTCGATTCTGGAAGTAAAACCTTCAATTGGTTTATTTTGGTTATTTTAGGGTTTCTTGGCGATTAAGGCCAATCTGAAGTGAAAACTTTTGAAATTGAGCCGGTGAGTGTACCACTCCCCTCCATTGCTGTTTAACTTGATTTCTGCTCTGCATTTTGTTTAATTTGTTTGAGACGAGGGTGTACTTTATCACACTCGTTCTCTTGTCTGTCCATATGCCAATTTTGAGTTTCTATCTGAATCTGCCGTCTGAATCTGCTATCTGAATCTGCTATTCTGTATATGTATCTGAATCTGTTATCTGTGTCTGCATCTGTTCGGATTTCTATGACCTATGAGCTCAATCCTGTGGCTAAGTTATTCGAGTCGGGCCGGCAAGGGCCTGGACGATTAGATAACGAACCACGGTAGTCTGTTCGGGGATTTTGGGTATTGAGACCCTTGATTCCGGTATACTCGAGTATTACCATTTCTGTTCGGTTGAGGTGAGCGGGCCCGGTAAAGGGGTGTTTGGTGGACGGAATTCAGTGTAAAGAGGGGTCTACGGACGCGTTGGTTCTATATGCGTTGACGGAGAGTCAACCGGTTTAGATCAAGCACTGCACTGGAAATTTGGCTCCTGAGAGCCACCCGTATCCTTCTGATTTGAATCATTGGTTCTTTTGCTTTATATCTGGCATGTGTACTTGATTTGATTTGCTAAACGTGAAATGCCATGATTTTATTGTTATATGTTTGGTACCTCGTTGAGCGCAAGCTCACCCCGTTCTGTTCCTTTTGTTTTCCTTACAGGAAAAATAAATACTTTTGCTCACCCCGTTCTGTTCCTTTTGTTTTCCTTACAGGAAAACTAAATACTTTTGGACTGGATTTGATAATCGGTTGCCGACTTGAGCTAGTTGAACATAACTTTTGTATAGCTCATGTATTAAAACCCTAAGTGTACTTTTGGGGCGTTTCTCTTTTGATTTGGCAAACCGTGTATATGTAATATCTTTTGAAAGCTTTTGTATGTTATTTTGATTTGTAAACGCTAAAGATCAGATGTAAATGTTTGTTAGCTATTTCGGTTGGGTTCTGACGGGTCGGTTACTATTCATGGCCGGCTTCGGATGTCATCTCATTTTATCTTGGGTTGTTTTACTATTTTGATTTGTTTACGCGAGTTTGTAAGTTCCGGATTGAAGCGGATAGCTCTAATCTGATCCGTAGTCCTGGCGAGAGCTGGGCAGGCAGTCCGCTAACCCCTTTGGTTCGCCTTAGGGGAAAGTGGGGCTGTTACAAGTGGTATCAGAGCCACTTCGCGTGGTCTCTGCGCGGAGTGAGACTGGGCCAAGTGGTGTTGTGGTCCTAATTTCATGACTGTGTCTAAGTGCTCGTTTGAGCATAAGTTATGAACCGGGCATGTGATAAGTGTACGAATCATTAACATGGGACTCGAGGAAGCTAGGTATGTGTGTCGGGTAGGAATCCTTAACAAGGATGGTTTACTCTTGGGACCGGCCGGCTCGAGTTGTGAATTATCTTAGATGGGATTCTTGCGCCCGGATACGAAAGATATGAGGGCCTAGGTTAGAAAGGATTTGGTGAACTAGAAAGGCCATTCCTCGGTGGATCGTCTATGTTTGTACTTGACTTAACTGGCTATATGTATGTGTGCGGCCTAATTTTGACCGACTTGTATATATGCGTTGATCTTGTTTGGAATGTATAAATGTGTGTTATCATAAAAGTTTTGAGTGTTACTTACATGTATCGTGCTTATTTTGGTTTAGCATTCTTGCCTAGACCGAGTGAAACTTATGGAAGGAACACGAAGTGGTCGGGGACGTGGGCGCGGAACTAGACAACCCACGCCGGTTAGGGAAACGGGGAAAACCTCTACTGGACCCAATCCTGAATCCCAAATAGACCCCAATGTGCAGATAGCTGCCGCTATGCAGCAAATGACAAACCTACTAGCACAAGTAGTACAACAACAGGGCCAAAACCCAAACCCTAACCCCGGGAACCCTGGTAACCACGTCGAGAGCGAGGATAGAGCTCTCGAACGTTTTCAAAAGTTTTCCCCGCCAAAGTTTATTGGGGGACCCGACCCCGACGTTGCTGAGAAGTGGCTTGAGAAAATGGTTGATATATTCGCGGCCCTACACAACCCTGACGAAAGGCAGGTCACTTTTGCCGTGTTCCAACTGGAGGGAGCTGCCCGTTCCTGGTGGAACGTAATTAGACAGAAATGGGAGCGGGAGCAGACGCCTAGGACTTGGGTGAACTTCATCCGAGAATTTAATGCAAAGTTTTTCCCTCCTCTAGTCCAAGAGAGGAAGGAGGACGAGTTTATCCGGCTCCGGCAAGGGGCTCAGACTGTGGCGGAATATGAGAGTCAATTCACCCGCCTATCCAAATTTGCGCCCGAACTCATCATGACCGAGCAACGGCGAATAAGGCGTTTTATCCAGGGCTTGAACGTGGAAATTCAAAAAGATCTGGCGGTAGCCCAATTTAATGCCTTTAGTGATGCGGTGGAAAAAGCCCAGCGCGTTGAAACTGCAGGGTTACAAGTTAGAAACTTCCAAGCAAGAAAAAGGGGTTTTCCGGGGAGCAGCTCAGAACAAGCAGATAATAGTACAATCTCTAAAGTTCGCAAGGGAAACGGGGAAGTACGGCAACCAGGGGTGTCGCGTGATGTCCCTCAGGGAGGACTGGTCTCTGCTACTCGTAGTCCCTGTGGATATTGCGGAGGGCCAAGTCATGCGGAAACAAATTGCTGGAAGAAAGAAGGAAAATGCTTGCGTTGTGGAAGCGCTGAACATCGGATTGCTAACTGTCCAGCTCGCCTGCGCGAGCGGAGAGGGATTCTGCCACCGACCAAGCCCAATTCTCAGCAACCCGCCAAGAACAACCCTGGACAGACGAAAGGAGAAGGGACGGGATCGAAGGCACCAGCTCGAGTATATTCTCTAGAGCAGCATCAGGTCCCTCTCTGAGGATGGAGAAGGTATGGTCCGTTGGGTACTCTAGATTTGATAGATTCCGTTAATAAGAAATTTCGAGGACGAAATTCTTTTAAGGGGGGGAGAGTGTGAGAACCCGTAAAACCCTAATATTTTTCCTAGGGTTTATTACCCCTTAATTACATAATTTTTTTTTGCATTTTCTGGCTTAGAAATATTTTCCTGGTGAATTTTATGAGCAATTATAGTTTTTAGATGTTTTTTCTAGCATTGGTGAATTTTTAGAAAATTAAGATTATCTATTGGATGTGGGACCCACTAGTGCGAAAAGTTCGGAAAAATTCGGCCAATAAGGTTAAGTTTCGGATACTGTGAAAAATTTATCGGGTGTTAAGAGATAAGTAGAGAGTGAGATTTGATTGATGAGAGAGAGAAAAGAAAGGATAGGAATGCATTTATGATAGTGACAAGTGTCACAAGATCATTGGAGTTGACTTAAGAAATACTATTCACATTTTTGACTTTTTTGACCAAAGGATTATATATCTCAAAAAAATCACAAAATTCACCATTTTTCTTCTCATTGTGGCCGAACCTCTCACTTGCAAGAAGGAAGAAAATTCTTCAACATTTCAAGCTTCCAACTTGTCCAAATCCACCAAATCAAGTGTTTAACTTAGTTTTTACTCCATACAATCTTTCCTTCTAGTGATAGTAAGGGTATTAGTGAAGTTTGTTTGAAGCTCTAAGGTGGCCAACACCTCTCTACATCTCTTGATACTTGGTAAGTGATGCTTGAACCTCTACTACACCTAATGATGGTTATAGTATGCTTAGAAGTGGCTTGAGTGTTGGAATATATGATTTATTTCTTGGTTTGGCTTGATTTAGTGAAGTTTTCCATTTTATGATGAATTTTCTGGTTTCATATGATTTTGATGGTATGGTTGTTTTTGATGGTTGGTAATAAGGGGCTTTGACTCTAGTGGGTGTGAATTGTTGATAAATGCAACCAATTTTGGATTTGAAGTGAATTGTGAAAAGTTAGGGTTCATGAACCCCTATTCTGTCCGAAATTTTAGGTCATAGCTAGCGGCCGAATTGGACTTTGCTCAAAACATGAAAGTTGTAGGTATTGGTGATTATGAAGTGCCTGCAAAATTTCAGGGCATTTGGAGTAGTATAGAGAGAGTTATACCGTTTTTACTGTTGCTGTTTTTGGTGAACAGAATGTGCGGAACTGCGATAGTAATTGCCTATTTTGACTGGATTTGGTTTGGATTTTGAAGTTGGTATCTTCTGATGAAATGTTACTGGATGTCTTAGCTATCATATGCCTTTGGAATTTCGGCATTTGGACTTGTATAGACTGAGTTATAGTAATTACAGTTTTGTGTGATTTGCAAACCTGTTTTGGGAATTCTGGTATAGTATTTTGCATATTTGACCTAGTTGTGTTAGGAACTGGATTGAGTGACCTTCTAAATTGTTGTAGCTCTGTTTCTTGGCTTCGAAACGGTGGGTCTTACACCCCCATCCGATAATCGTAGTGAATTTGACGCCATTACCGCAAAATAAGGGCAAAACAGTTTTTCTATTTGGGGCCAAGACTAATGCTATTTCTAATTTCTGGTTTGCTATCATGCTTATTTATGCATATGAGACCCTATTGGGGTTGTGTTCAGCATTGTTTTATGACTCGTCGTCGAGTCTCTCTTAGGGCTTGCTTTCATTTTGGTTGTTTCCTAGCTAACTTTTGTACTTGTACCACTTTGAGCCCTGTACGGCTTTTGGGAAATGAGATGACCTTTGGTGTGAAATGTTGGGGCTGATTTGAGGAAATAATGAAGCCTTAATGGCTGGAAAAGTAAGAAATTTAGGGGAAGTGCTGCCCGATTTTCTAGGCCGTTTGGTTCTTTTAAGTTGGATTTGCCTTTTGGTAGAAATGAAAGGGCTTTTGGGTTGTTTGCGCCTAGGTCTTCATGCTACCTTTTCGTTTCCAAGGGAATCGTGTTTTTGCATTCTTGCACTAGTATTTATTTGGCAAGGCGTACGACGTGTAGTCGAGCCTCACATGTGCATTCTGTTTACTCGATTCTGGAAGTAAAACCTTCAATTGGTTTATTTTGGTTATTTTAGGGTTTCTTGGCGATTAAGGCCAATCTGAAGTGAAAACTTTTGAAGTTGAGCCGGTGAGTGTACCACTCCCCTCCATTGCTGTTTAACTTGATTTCTGCTCTGCAATTTGTTTAATTTGTTTGAGACGAGGGTGTACTTTATCACACTCGTTCTCTTGTCTGTCCATATGCCAATTTTGAGTGCCTATCTGAATCTGCCGTCTGAATCTGCTATCTGAATCTGCTATTCTGTATCTGTATCTGAATCTGTTATCTGTGTCTGCATCTGTTCGGATTTCTATGACCTATGAGCTCAATCCTGTGGCTAAGTTATTCGAGTCGGGCCGGCAAGGGCCTGGACGATTAGATAACGAACCACGGTAGTCTGTTCGGGGATTTTGGGTATTGAGACCCTTGATTCCGGTATACTCGAATATTACCATTTCTGTTCGGTTGAGGTGAGCGGGCCCGGTAAATGGGTGTTTGGTGGACGGAATTCGGTGTAAAGAGGGGTCTACGGACGCGTTGGTTCTATATGCGTTGACGGAGAGTCAACCGGTTTAGATCAAGCACTGCACTGGAAATTTGGCTCCTGAGAGCCACCCGTATCCTTCTGATTTGAATCATTGGTTCTTTTGCTTTATATCTGGCATGTGTACTTGATTTGATTTGCTAAACGTGAAATGCCATGATTTTATTGCTATATGTTTGGTACCTCGTTGAGCGCAAGCTCACCCCGTTCTGTTCCTTTTGTTTTCCTTACAGGAAAAATAAATACTTTTGGACTGGATTTGATAATCGGTTGCCGACTTGAGCTAGTTGAACATATCTTTTGTATAGCTCATGTATTAAAACCCTAAGTGTACTTTTGGGGCGTTTCTCTTTTGATTTGGCAAACCGTGTATATGTAATATCTTTTGAAAGCTTTTGTATGTTATTTTGATTTGTAAACGCTAAAGATCAGATGTAAATGTTTGTTAGCTATTTCGGTTGGGTTCTGACGGGTCGGTTACTATTCATGGCCGGCTCCGGATGTCATCTCATTTTATCTTGGGTTGTTTTACTATTTTGATTTGTTTACGCGAGTTTGTAAGTTCCGGATTGAAGCGGATAGCTCTAATCTGATCCGTAGTCCTGGCGAGAGCTGGGCAGGCAGTCCGCTAACCCCTTTGGTTCGCCTTAGGGGAAAGTGGGGCTGTTACAATTCACTACATTACTTTTTGGGGAAAAGAAAAGAAAAGAGAGAGGAAAAAATATATATATATAGAGGGGAGACGTGGTCATGGACGTGGTCGAGGCCGTGGAACTAAGCGGGCCCCGGAACCATGAGAAGAAAGGGAAACGTCAGCCGAGCAAGAGCAGGGACCGAGAGTTGCGACTGGAGACCAAATGGCGATGGCAATGCAACAAATGACGGATATCTTGGCAAGACTGGTGGATCAATAAGGCCAAATACCCGTAAACCAAACCCGGAACACTGAGATGGGTGAGAATAAGGCTCTTGAAAGGTTCCAGAAGTTTGCTCCTCCAAAATTCCTTGGAGGGCCCGATCCGGACGTAGCTGAACTATGGGTAGAAACCATGGTTAACATCTTCACAGCTCTAAACTACACTGAGCAAAGGCAAGTGAACTTTACAGTGTTCCAATTTGAAGGACCGGCCCGAGCGTGTTGGAACATTATTAAAGCAAAATGGGAAAGAGAACAGACTGCATGGACATGGACAAATTTCATACGAGAATTTAACGAGAAGTACCTCCCACCTCTAGTCCAAGAGACGAGAGATGAGGAATTTATTGGATTGCGTCAGGGAACTCAAACTGTGCCCGAATATGAAAGGAAATTTACGAAACTATCCAAGTTTGCTTCCGAATTGGTAGCCACAGAACGGCAAAGAGTAAGGCAGTTCATACAGGGATTAAATTTGGAAATCCAGGAAGCCTTAGCGGCAGTGCAAGTGAATACATTTACGGAGGCTCTTGAGAAAGCTCAAAGAATTGAGGAGGCAAAAGCACAGGTAAAAGCCTCCCAAACTCGGAAAAGGGGTGCATCGGATAGTATAGTGGGTGAATTAAGTGAAACGATAGCACCTCCTAAAGTGCAGAAAGTGAACCCATTACTCCGCCCACCATGGACCTTAGGAGCAGCAGATGAAGAGTCTACGAAAGGGAGTCAGATCGGATCCAAGGAAATTTCTCGAGAAGGTCAAATGGTAGCTCCCCGATTGGTCTGTGGATACTGTGGAAAGGACAATCACACTGAAGGCAATTGTGGGAGGAAGGGGGGGAAATGTTTGATCTGTGGAAGCGGTGATCATCAAGTTAGCAACTGTCCGCGGAGACAGTCACGTGAAGGTAGTACTCCGCAACCGGATGGAGCCAAATCGGAACAATCGAATGAAAGAGGGAACCGAACAAAAGTACCGGCAAGGGTATATGCCTTAGACAACCTACAAGCTCCTGAGCTATCTGAAGGTAAAAATTTCGAGGACGAAATTTCTTAAGGGGGAGAGAGTGTGAGAACCCAAAAATTTTTGCATTTTCTTAGCATTATTTTATTCCTTTGCCTACATTTTATACTTTCCTTGGAAATATTAAACTTTCTATGCATTTTTATAAGCAAGTACAGTTTTAAATTCATTTTTCTAGTATGAGTTAGTGTACGTTAAATTTGAAACGCATTATCGATGTGGGGACCTGTAAAATTCCTTATATTTTGCTTAAAATTACCCTTTTATTTGGAAATTATTACTTTATAATGGCCCTACTACCCAATCACCCCACAATAAGTGCAAATGAATATAGAATTAAGGGTTTTTCCTTTTCGTTTTCAAGTTAGTGCGAATTAGGGATTTTACGTTTATCCGTGGTATGACTATTCGGTACGGAGTATGGATCAAATTTGGTGATTAAGAGTGAGTTTTAGATGATATTAAGTGTGTGATTAGAAGTGGTAATAATAAGGTAGTGAATTATAAGTTAAAACCCTAGTATACGCGATTTAAGAAAAATCGGCTCGAACCGACGGGTACCGTTTGTTACCGGGTAAACACACCACTTGACCCATACTTTATTACCTTAATCTTCTCATTTTATTTCAACTAATTAACCCTCAAAATATCTCATACATCAGCCACAATATTTGACCAATAAAACAAGAGAGAAAAGAAAAAAATTGACTTCCAATCCAAGGGTGACATTTGTCCACTTTGACCCAACTTACTTCCTATCATTTTAACCTTCTTGAAGCTTCAATTGAGCCCCCATTTCCAGCCCTCCAGCCGTGAGAGTGAGAGAGAAAACAAGGGAAAGAAAGCTTTAATTCCATCATGGGTTTTGTTTGATTTAGTGAGAAAACAAGAAAACTAAACCGATTAACTTGCAAATTGAAAGCTTGGGAAGCTTAAGGAACCAAAAATTTCAAGGAGTAGTGGAGGATCACTCTTGCAAGGCCTTGTCTTGAGGTATAATGGCTGATGACCCTTTCTTTTCCATTAATCATGATTAAGTTGGGTCTTAATGTTAGAATTGTGCTTGTGATGCTTGTTTGAAATGGTTTTGATGATTGGAGGGATGAATTTTGAGATAGAGTTTTGATGTATTCACTTTTAATTCTTGTTGGTTAGGTGTTATATGGTGTATATATATGGTATATAATCTTGTAAAGGAGAAAGTAGTGGTGGTTTTAAGGTAAAAATGTGAATTATAGCTTGATGTAGTAAAATTCCAGATTTTTGGAAATTGAAGCTTCAGTTCTGCCTGGTTCTAGTTCCCTATGTTAGAGGCCTAATTAGGCTTAGCACAAAACATGAAATTTGTATATAATGATGTTTTATAGTTTCCTACAAAATTTCAGCTCAATCGGAGCAACGTATCCTGTGAAAAGACTGAAATACCCCTGACTACCATAGGTTTGGACCAGTGGACATTTGCAACGTTTCACCAAACTGATCGTATCTTTTTACCTTGATACGTACTGAAATAGCTTATAGCCAAAACATTAAAGTTTTAGTACTATGTCTTAGCTTTCCAACTCCCCAGGAATCACCTCGTTTGGACTTCGGTAGCCTGAGTTATTGTCATTTACCCATAAGGCGGTTAACAAGCCCGAATGTTAGATTCTGGTTCTGTTATTTGAGATTTTGACTTAGATACACTACAAACTGGACTGAGTGGTCTTCATCAAAGTTGTAGGCCTTTATCTTAGCTTCGAAATGGTATAAATTACACCCCAATCCGATAAGCATAGCTTCGGTTGTGTCAGTTACGTAAAACAACATCAAATCTGTCTTTTGTTTCTTGACTCAACCTTCATTTCCGCACATGTTCCTAGCTTGATTTTGTACTTGAATGACTTGGAGCCTATGAAATGGCTATTGAAATGAGATGATTTTGTGTATGACTTTGGGATTGATTGAGAAAAAGAATGAAGCCATAAATGGCTGGAAAATAGGAAAATTTACAAAGGGCGTGCTTGCCCAAATTTACGCTCGAAAAATAGGTCGATATACTTGTGACTTGAGTAGGGCTTGAGAGCGAAACCACAGTGAAAACTTATCTAAGGGTATTTACGCTATTTCTTTGTCACTTTCGAACTCAAATAGCGATTTTTAAAGTTTTATAAGTGAGTCTAAGTTTTACCAAATATTTATACTTATGTCCTTTTGCCGTTTCAATGTACTCTTTTCACTACCGAAACCATATTTATTACTTTTAGTTACTAGTACGTATTCGGACTTTTCTTTGACTCACTAACATCTTTGTATGGTTGAAAGCATTAATGTGTTCGTTTGATTATATTAGGATACGTGGTGAATTGAGGTGTATCCGGAAGGAAACTTTGGACGTTATTTTTGCTAAATTAGCGTGAGTGTTCCTTGTTTGCTATATTTTTCCTTGACTTCATGGCTTTGTTGTTATTGTTTTGGTAAGTGTGTTAATTGCCCTCATAATGATTGCCAAAATGAGTTTTCTAGGCGAGTTGTACTTTATCGCACTCAACCTAAAAAAAAAAAATTGATTTGTGAAATTTTCAATGATGAACGATTTATATGCGCATTTAAGTAAACCTTTGGCTGAACTGGGCCCTGCCCCTTCAGTAACCGATCGACTCGAGCCAGGGAAGCGGGACTCGGTCGGGCGATATGGACCCTGGCGGTGAATTGGTTATACTCCGAGTATTACCTTGAATTCTGTAGAGCCTGGCGCAACGTCCAGGAGGGGCGTGAACGAAATGAATGAAACGAACGAGGGTTTTTTAACTTTACAAAAAATACATTTTCAAATGATTGGAGGAAAAGGAGAAATGACAGCGGAGAACGAATCTCTATGAACGAACGAATGAAGGCTCCCTGTGAGGGCTGTCGTATCCTTTAATTGAATGTGTTTATCGCTTTTATATTGTAAATGTATCTTTCGAATATTGGTGATATGTTAGATGAATGCATTGGGATTTATTGTTTTGGGCCTATGTGTTCGGAACCCTCACTGAGCTTGTTAGCTCACCCCTTTTAGTTTTGTTTTCCTTAACAGGGGATGCCGAGCAAGGACGAGAGCCCAGTGTAGGTTTTAGGCCTAGTCTAGTTTTTTTTGTTTTGTAATAGTTTCTCGCCTTAGTGCTTGGCACGGGCTGCATGTATGAACGAATTTGAGAAACCTTGTATATTCGATATTTGTACTTCCTTTTGAGATAGAAATGTATATAAGTTTCGCTTTAAGTTGGATTGTTAATTTCGTTTTGATCTTGTGGTTTTATTTCGGATTTGATTGAGGTTCAACTAAGCCCTGGCGAGAGCTGGGCAGACTGCATACGTTCCGCCGAACCCTTTTGGGTTCGCCTTAGGTAGGTGGGGCTGTCACACTTTTCCACCAAATGAGCAGGGAACAACCATTATACATCATTTAGAGAGTAAAAAGATACGGACGGCTCTCAAGAGCCCTCTTCCTCTTTTGCCATACTTGATCTCACCTCGTTGACTCTCCGTCAACGCTTAAGATTAACCATTACCATAGACCCCGCTTTACTACGATTTCTGTCCACCATACATACCCCTTATCGGGCCCGAACACCAATCAGAACAGGAATGGTAATACTCGAGTAAACCGGAATCAAGAGTCTCATACCCAAAGATCCCCAAAACAGTCCCCATGGCTTGTCAATTTCCCTCGACCAAGCCCTTGCTGGCTCGAGTCCATTGACTACCAGTGAGGTTGAGCTCAGAGTTAACAGTAAAGGTCGTTGGATACACATCCAAGCGACACCAAATCAAGTACAATCAAGAGAATTTCAAGTGATACAGTAAACGGTCAAGTAAGCCATAGAGTACGAGAGTGGTAAAGTACACCCTCATCTCACCTAGCATAAACAATAATCACAAGTAGTCCAATCATAGATTTCAAGTACAAGAAAGCCACGGAATAACAAACATGTGAGTAGTAGACTCACCAAGTGAAACAAAGCAATTTCACAAGTTTTCGCCCGACGTAAGCCTCGGATCACCGGCACACCCTATAACAGTCAAGAAAGCACAATTGAGACTCGGACACGAGTCGAATACCTCTTAAATGAACTATTAAGGCAAAACCAAATATAGCTTGTGTGACGACCCCACCTCCCCCTAAGGCGAACCAGAGGGTTCGGCGGGCCGCCTGCCCGGCTCTCGCCGGGACTCAGTCGTTCACTACAGTCCTCAAACAAATACAAGATAAAATCTCAAATAGAAATCAAATATTCCAACATTGACATATCAAAAGCGAAGCGTCCACGCTTCCACTGCGCCACTCTGATCCTTGATACCAACTCTTATACAGTAGGAAGTCCAAACTAGACTATTACACATCCAATCAATTCTAAACTTTCAATACAATCCCAATATGAATGATTACACAAAAGGAAAGCCAAATTCAATCCATACATGATATAATCCATGATTAAGCAATACAAGCCCTTCCTTCGCCTTGAGCCCTGTGGAGGGGAATAAAACATTTTGGGGTGAGCTAGAAGCTCAGCGAGTAACCAATAAAATCAGTTATCAAATCAGTTTCACAATCGTTCATTTCAATAATGTCATGATTCAGTAATCAATGCACTTTCATTGCTCTCGTGAACCAGTGAAATCATGGTACTTAGACGTCCAACGCTCCAAACGATCATTTAACAATGAACATTAACATTGAACATTGAACATTGAGCCCATTGGTGCTCTACAGGAACATTAAACGGTGGATGAAACGTCGGAGTCTAGCACACGAATTCCAAGTACTCATTTGAGCCAAAACATGTCAAGAACTTATATGCCGGCACACAGGATATGCAATCAAAGAAACGATGCAAGAAACATTTTAAAGTAACGTTGCAAGTAGTTTAAGGTCACTCACCTCCACGGCTCATAATCCTTGTTCAATATAGCCAATTCCATCATTCAAGTCCAAGCCTTTCACTTGAAACTTAAGGTAACCAACGCTATTAAAAATCGGACAGCATTTCCCCATAAATTCATCCTTTCCATCCTACAATCAAACCCAATCACATAGCAATTAACCACAATTGCTCAAAACCAGAAAACAGTTTTGACGTCCTTTTGCGGTAATGGCACCAAAGGCGCTACGATTGTCGGATGAAGGTGCAAAACCCACCGTTTCGAAGCTAAGAGATAGGGCTACAACAATGAAGAAGGCCTCTCAGTCCAAATCCTAGCACAACTAGGTCAAAAATGCAGAAAACCAAGCCAGAACCGTAATTGCAGGTTCCCAAATCACACAAAACTGTAATCAGTCTATCTCAGCCTACACAGGTCCAAATGCATTGATTCCAAAGGCATATGAAAGCTAAGACATCAAGATACATTTCATCAGAAGACACCAACAACAAAATCCAAACCAATTCCAGTAAAAACAGGCAATTACTATCGCAGTTCGGACATTCTGTTCACCAGAAACAGCAACAGTAAAAACGGCATAACTCACTCTACACTAATCCAAATGACCTGCCTGAAATTTTCAGGCACTTCAAACTCATCAATACCTACAACTTTCATGTTTTGAGCAAAGTCCAATTCGGCTTCTATCTAGGAGCAAAAAAAACGGGCAGAATGTTCCAACCAAAAACCCTAACTTGCTGAAATTCTTCCAAACCAGAAATTGATTGCAATTTCCTATCAAACACACCTACTAGAGTCATAACCCCTCATTATCAATCATCATAAACAACCACAACACCATGACCACATTAAACCAGAAAATTCATCAATAAAATGAAAACTTCACCAAATCACTTCAAACCAAGAAATAAACCATATATATCATCACTTTAGCCACTACTAAGCATAACCTAAGCTTTATTAAGTGAAGGAGGAAGATACACACACCACTCACCTAGTAACAAGAGAGGTAGAGATGTTGGACACCTTAACTCTTCCAAAAGCTTCACCAAATCAACCACTAACACCAACTAGAAAGATTTTATGGAGTAGAAACTAATCTAGGCAATTGTTTTTGGAAGATTGAACCAAATGGAAGCTAAAATGGTGAAGTATTTCTTTCTTCTTAGCCCAAGGGAGAGCCGGCCATGGAGGGAAAAGAAAAATGGTGAATTTTGGTGATTTTTGAAGATATTTAACAACTTGGTCAAAAGTCAAAAAAAAATGAAATAGTAATTCATAAGTCTTCTCCAATGAAATGGTGACACTTGTCACCACCATTAATGCATTCCTATCCTTTCTTTTCTCTCTCACATCAATCATTTCACACACTCTACTTATCTCTTAACACCCGATAAATTTTACACAGTATCCGAAACTTAACCTTATTGGCCGAATTTTTCCGAACTTTTCGCACTAGTGGGTCCCACGTCCGATATACGTTCTTAATTCCTCAAAAACTAACTAATACTAGAAAAATCATCTAAAAACTCTATTTACTCAAATAAAATTATCTGGGGAATTTTCTAATAAAGAAAATGTAGAAAAACGGGTTTTCAATCTTAACCGGAACTTAGGGTTTAAATCTTAATCCCTACTTAGGGTTTTCGAAATACTCCCAAAACCAAACGTTACCGCCCATTTAATGAATATCTTGACGTAGAACGAACTGGGGCCTCACAAGGTCCTGTTAAGGAAAACAACACTATAGGGTGAGCTAAACGCTCGTGAGGCCAAGAACACACATGCAAGTACCTTGTTCAAATAACAATCCCAAATTTAATAAATAAACCATGTCCCTTCAATAATCAATCATTCAAACAGGAAAAGTAATCGGAAACAATTCAAGGATATAATAGCTCTCAGGAGCTAAGTTCCACTCGCTCTGTGTAGACACCAAAATTTGGCTTTATTTTTTTAATTCAATTTAATTTAATTTAATTTAGTTTAATCTTTATCGATATTTTTTATTTTTGTTATTTTTGTTTTACTAATCTCATTTTTAGACATTTTAGCATAAAATTGAAAAAAAAAAGAAGAAGTCAAGTCATGCAACAAAAAGAAAAGTCAATTAAAGGATACATGGAACTATTTTTGGAGGATGAGATCTTGGCCTTTCATCTTAGGTTTAGCTTCTTTAGGGTGCCTTTAAAAATGAAAGGAGCCGCAAGAGAGCTCACGGGGGTCTAAGGGAGCCGGCAGAAAGAAAAAGGAAAGGAGCTCACGGGGGGTTTCTTAAAAAGAGCTTCGGGAAGGAAGTGAGAAAGAAAGGCTGCGGCTGAATATTGGGGGGGCAGAATTAAAACAAAAGGGAAGAAAACAGAGTGGGCGGAGGAAGAAAAAGAAACAGAGGGAGGTCTGAGAGCAGGAAGGAAAACAGGAAAACGGAAAGAAGGAACAGAGGAGGAAGGGGCTTCGGCCAAAACAAAGAAAACAAAAGAAAAAAAAAGCAGAGCAAGGAGGGCAAAGGCTTGGGCAGAACAGAGAAAAACAGAAGGAAAAGAAAGGCAGTAGGAGGCGGCGGGTTAGGCGACGGAAACCAAAAACAGAGTAAAACGAAGAGGGTGGCGACTGACGGGATAAAGGAGGAAAGGGCAACAGGGAAATCTGGGCAACGGCTACAGCTAGCAGCTGGGAAGGGAAAACAGAGAGAGGAAAGCAGGGGAGTTCATCCGAAGAGTTGCCGGAACCACCGCCGCTCATGCCGTCACCGCCTCGCCGAATCCACCTCTGCCGCACCTTTCAACCTCCGCTACCGCCATGTGCCACCACCCGAATCTTCCACCACCAGCGCAGCCACTGTCCAGATTCAATTCAACTTAAGGAAGCCGAGAGAAAGCACCGTAAGTTCACTTTTCTTCAGGTTCTAAGAGCATGTCTGCCACGATGTTGTTTAGTGCAATTTTCTTGTTGGTTGTGTCATGATTTAGGATTACGTGTGCTTTATGTGTTGATTGAATTGAGTCCCTGCTGTTTTCTGCTAACTTTGAGGCCATCCGCTACCTCGTTTGAATAGGAACTTTGTTACAATTTTAATACCCGTTCACTGTTTGGTAAAATGTCTAATCGAAAGTCTCACTTGAAAAAATGATTTTTGCTGGCATTGTGCGTAAGAACGAACAGTCAGGAGGTTTCATGCTTGTCCAAATAATTAATAAGCATAGTTTTGGGAAATTTTCAGGGCGTCTGCCATGCGTTTGTTTAGCACAACTCTCTTGTTGGTTGTTTCATGATCTTAGAAATACGTGTGCCTTATGTGTCGAATTGAGTCCCTGTTGTTTTCCGCTGGTTTTTGAGGCTGTCCGCGACCTCATTTGAGTAGGAACTTGTTGAAATTTTAATGCCCTTTACCCGTTTGATGAAATGCCGAACTGAAAATTATACTTGAAAGATGACCTTGCTGCGTTTTGTTTCTTTGCGGTTTTCTTCCTCTTATGGCAGCTCTCTAGTTGGAAATCTAGTGTATATTTTGCTGTTTGTTCTTGTATTTGAAAGAGATAGTTGATGATTTAATGTTTGGGTTGAAAGAGGTGGTCTGAAACTGCATGAACATGGCTCTAATGTCGGTTGTCTGGGTTTGATAAGCTTTCAATTGCATCAAAGAAGACATCTCCTGCAAATTCATGAATGAATGAACGAATTCTGAAAGTTGCAATTTGATCCTTTAATATTTCCCCTTATTCTGATATGGCCCAAAATCTAGGAAAATTGAACTAGTTTTACCCTCTGTTTGCATATTTTATGTGATTTGTTTGGATATATTAATTCTTGTTTGTAGGTTATAATTGAGGTTTAATAATTTTATTTGATTTCATCATGTTGGGTTCAATAAAACAAGTGATGTGGGCTAAGAGTTTTTTTGTTGTTGTTTGGGTTTAAGAAAGTGGGTTTAGTTCATGATTTTGGGGTTTTGGTTTGGGCCAAAGGGGTAGAAGCCCATCGGTTTTGTTGGTTAATCTTTGGGGCCAAAGTAGCAGATTGGCCTACTTCTCTTACCTTGGGTTTTCGGTTGGGCTTGGAAGGTTTGGGCCCAAACAAATAAATAAGATGGCCCATTCCTATTTGTTTTGGACTTTCGTGGGCTGGTAAGGGTTTTTGGCCCAAGAAATGAATAGAAGGGCCCAACGGCCTGGCCTGCCAAGAATCTGGCAACCAAAATTGCAAATCAGTCCTCGGACTTTTCTTTGATTATATTTCGGCCCTAAAAACTTTGGGCTTCTTTCAATTGAGTCTTTAAATTAATTGCAAATAGGTCCCTGAACTTTATTTTTCTTTAATTTTGACCTCCAAACTTTGTCAATCTTTGCAATCAGGTCCTTTCTTCTCTTGACTTCTTAAATGTGAATTGTCGACATGATTTAATTGATTCAAATTCATGCTTATTTTTTATCCTTTATGATTATTTGCCAAATAAATTGGTACCTTGACCTTTTTATTGTTTTGAAGCTAATATCTCATTTACTCGATTTCCATTGCAAGGGAGGTAACTTCTATATTCTTGAGTTTATTTTTCCTATGTGATTCTACGTGTTATGTGAATATGCATGGCTACTTTGCTTTTCTTTAATTCCTTTCATTTTCTTTATTTACTTTTGCTTTTTATTTAAGTTATTCTTTATGGGGTATGTGTACACCTCTTGGCTTGTAATAGATAGGGCTTGGAAAGCACTTGATGAAGACCTATTGAAGACATGTGCCTAGCTAGCAAATGTAATAGGTTCATTAGCTTGATTGCTTGCTTTTGTTGCTATGTGTTAATTTGCTTTATTAGGTTCTTGCATCTAGTCGAGCATGCTAATTGTTATGTGCTATGTGTTTATAGGTGTTTGGCATGTCTAATCGCTTTCCATAGCCATGAATGAATGTGATGGATGAATGTACGTCACCACACTAGTCCAATGCTAGTTGTGGCTCATTATTTCATTAGGAATTCATAGAAAGGGCTAGTCCAACGCTAGACCCAATAAGATTTTTCCTTTGTTTTTCATTAATGCATTATTTGCCTGTTCACTACATATCATACATTTTTCCTTAGTTTTATCATCTGGCATGCTCCTCGATTCCCCTTTCCCCTCACTTTAGGTCTTGCATCTCATGCTAGTTAGGGTACATTTGCCTGAAGAGTCCCCTTCTGATAAGGGAAACGAGCGAGTGTGGCTACTCGATAGCCTTAGCACGCTAGTTTTGCTTTCTAATCAAAGGGAAAATCGAAGTCGAAAAAGTTAGGAGTCATTCCCATACCCGACCTGATGCATTCCTTTAGGTTCATTCATTCTCATTTATCACTTACTCATTTTTTTCCAATTCACATTTCCTCATCACTTTTCCTTTCCTTATTGTTCATTTTGATTTCTGCTTCACAAAATTGCACTTAATTACACCTGTATGCACTTATCACTATATTTCATACACTTGCACACAAACACTTGGATTTTTCATGCAATTTCACACATGCACCTTTATAACATTGCACACAAACACTTGGATTTTTCATGCAATTTCACACATGCACCTTTTCATACACTTGCACACAAACACTTGGATTTTTCATACAATTTCACACGTGCACCTTTTTACACACTTGCACACTTGCACTTTAGCCATCATTTGCATTAATCGACCTCTATAAGGTGTTCCTTTATTGGCCGCCACAACTCATGTGGTTGGGACCAAAAACCTTACAAGAGACATTTTAGAATTTAGGTTTGCATTTTTTTCTTTCTTTTTGCATTCATCTAGTCGTCCAACATGCGATACATACCTTGGGTAGAAAAATTAGGAAAGATGGGGCTAAATCACGCAACTAGCCTTGGCTAGGTCGAAGGGGTGCCTTGGATTTTTATCCTTGCCTTCCCCTTCGTCAAATGTGACCCCCGATCCCTCTTTTTGGTTACGTAGACCCAAAAGTTCTTTAAAAGGGTTTATTTACTTTTTTCATTCAAAAAACAAAAATCATTTTTGGGTGACTTGGTACACCCTAACTCTATACCAAGTGGCTACTCCATTTTCATTAAAAACCCTTTTTCGAACCTTGTTTGGCCAAATCGTCGCATTCTTAAGTCCCATGGCCTTTTACTTTTCATTTTACACACGATCACACTCACTCTCACACATACTCACACCACACTCACACACACATCATCAAAAAGTGGGGCGCGACAGTTGGCGACTCCACTGGGGAGCTTCCTAAGTGGGTCCAAGCATTTGACTTAGCCATTCGTTTCCTTTTTCTACCCTTTTTATGCATAGCATTTGGATATTAGGGTTGCATTTTCCATTTTTAGGGCCTTTTTGCCTCGCGCGCGTATCCAACTATTCCCTCACTCACGTACGTGTGATTGGTTGATTGGATGTATGTTTACTTGTTTATCTCGCGCTTGCATTGCATTTGGGTGGGGGACATACCCTAGAGCCTCGCGTTGGTTCTTGATCCCTCCCCTCCAAACGAGCACTAGCATACGTGCATACGCTTTAAATTTTTCACCCTCCATTTATTTTTCTTTTAGTGGCTTGTCACGCCACTCCACCCTATTAGGATTTTAGGCGACTCACTTGGACTTGTGATCGCGACACGATGTGTGCGTAGCATGATCCGAGGAGTCACTCGATCTTCCATTTTAAGCTTTGGGTTCATAGTCTTTAGCTTTTAATTGAAGATTGGGGATTTTTGATAGATTCACTCATGACATGTAGCCGTGACACGATGTGTGCGTAGCAATGTCTGGGGAATCGCTCGAGCCACCGACAAAGAACCTTGGGATTGATGACCCTTGGTTTCCAAGTCTGAAGGCTCGGGGACCTAAAACCTATCGAGTCTAGTTGCATTAGTGAACCAATACCTCATGCATTCATGATAGTTTTACCTAGGATAGCGTCTGCCTTACCCTATAGGGACACTATTCACGAGGGGAGGGGTCCAACCCCTTTCTCCTTTTTATTGCTTTATCTCTTTGTATTGATTTCGTTGCTACAATGTGTTATGTGTATTTATCTGGCTGAACTAACTTTTCTTGATTTTGTGTCCCCATTGCATTCACAAACCCTAGCAAATAAGAGGTCTGGCATGACCTTCTTTTAGAACATGCCCTCGTCGATAGGTTATTGCACGTTTAAAGATTTTGGTATATTGCATTCATAGATCAATAATTGCATAGCATTCTAAGCCTACCTTGGCGTATAAAAGGTCCTTTTAGATCATGATTTCATTTCAAATTGCATGTTTTACTGCTTTAATAAAATGGCATCATGCATAAACCATAGAAAGGGAATGCCACATAGGGAATCCCGTGTTTAGGAATAAGCCACCTTGTGTCTCGGATACTTAATCCAGTGAGACTTGCACGTTTACATTTTGTACCATCCAAAGGGGTAGTGCACAAGGTAAGGTAGGATCCGATCATTTTCATAGAGTGATCTTTGGAATATGAGCATCTAATAATCACTTTTTGGCCATTTTATCAAAAATTGGTAAAAATCCCTTGCGTGAAGGACATTAATTTGAAGAAATTCACAAATGATTCCTCCTATTGAGACGATAAATAAATTGAGGCCAAAATTTGATTTTTAGAAGGTCATAGACTAATGCACCTCAATAATTTTGAAATAACCAATGGCCGGACAATTCAACCAATCCATTTTGCCAATTCATTCAATAAATCATCAATTTGACCAATTTACCCTTTTTTAGGGTCACCTGGTCGATTCATTCAATAAATCATCAATTCATTTGACCAGTTTACCCTTTTTAGGGTCACTTGGTCGATTTTTCAATAGATCATCAATTCATTTGACCAACTTACCCTTTTTAGGGTCACCTGGTCGATTTTGAATAAATCGTCAATTCATTTGACCAATTTACCCTTTTTAGGGTCATTCGGCCGATTTTTGAATAAATCACTAATTCAATTTCATTCATTTGGCCAATTTACCCATTTTTAGGGCAACCGAGCCGATTTTGAATAAATCAAGTTTCGTTCAATCTATTTGATCAATTTACCCTTTTTAGGGTGATCTGATTAATTTTGGATAAATTAAATTTCATTCAATTCATTTGACCTGTTTCCCTTTTTAGGGTAATCCGGTCGATTTTTAATAAATTGTCAATTTCATTTGACCAAATAGGGTTTCAATGTCGAATTTCAAAATGGAAAAACTAGTCGATTTTGAGAAAAAACATCCATTGCATCCAGCCATTTGATCAGTTGGAGTTTTGACCCGTGCTTCACTGAGAAAAGTTGTCAAAACGAATTCCAATCTCTTCGATAGGAAGTTCGTCAAGGTCAAACCCGTGCGTTTTTGCAAGTTCTTGTATCAATCAAAAGTGATCAATCCCTTAGGACGAGGTCCTCATTTTGACAAACGTCTCTTCTCATTCCAATGGGCCAAATTTTTTCAAATTATTTTTCACTCCACAAGCTGATTGGATCCATTAGGTATTGTATAGTGCCTGCTCTGGAGGATTGCATTTTCATGCTAGGCCTACCCTTGGCATAAAAGGGTTCCCCCATAGGACATGCATACCGATTTTTTATTCTTGCTCACTGACTCCGGGTATTTTTCTTTTGTTTCCCCCCTCCCCTGCATTCATAAAAAAATGTGTTTCAATAAGATGAAAATATTTCCCTATATTGGATAACATTTTTTGATCCGATGAAGTTTGGAAAGTATTATTTGATTCTTGGGCAGATCCAACAATGGAGACATAAAAATCCATCTGAAAGCTCTAGGTTAAGAGCTTCTAAGAGATTTCATAATTGCTTTCAAGGAAGATTCTGTATATTTGACTTGTTAATATATTTTTGTGTCAAAAGAAAAGGAGACAAAATGGATATATATGTGGAGCTCTTTAGAAGCTTTCTATTCTCATTTGTATCATAATTGAACGAGAAATTTTGTTTCAAACTTTTTCAGCAATAAAATTTTTGGACAATTATTGTTTTGTGTATATTCATGTACATTTCATTCTTTATTGAGCTCATTAAGAGATTTCATGGTGAATTTTAAGAAATAAGCTCAAATTGAGATTTTTCAACCTCTGGCCTGAAAACTCACAAATGTATACACCAGATTGGTGATCCGAGCTACACAATAAGAGTGCTCAAAAATTGAAAGAGGTCATTCAGAAGGCCCATGAGATACCTTTCTCCTTCACTTAATCCCAAAATAAAATCAGTCACATTGATTGATAAATTGCAAATTGGGGCAACTTTTGCTTGAAAATGTTCAAGGTGTCTAATCCAGATTCAATTCACATCTAAGTGAAAGCAAAAATGTGCATTATTCTTGTTTGTTTTTGAAAATTTGGAATGATACTTCAAGCATTCTTTTCTCCACCTATACACATTTTATCATTTGCTCTCCCATTTGAGCCTTTAAAAGAATAATTTCGTTTCAAATAAGTGCCTAATGATCATTACCCTACATTGGGAAGATTTTCAAAAGGGAATGATTTCTCAACGAGCAATTTGTTTACTTGGTTGTCATGAGGCGTAAGAATGATGCTTTGGCCGTCGTTTCTACAACCTAAACACTGATCATCCCTTGCATCCTCATTTGAGCTAAAATTGGTGGTTCTTTTCGAGTGTACATATGATCGCACCCCACTTTGGGGAGGGAGATTGGAGAATTTTCCAAAAAAAGGGAAAAACAAAAATGCTAAAAGAAAAGGAGGGAACCGCAAATTGGGAAATTTGATTCCACTTGGGTTTCAATTTTGAAAAGAAAAGAAAAGAGAAAAATGACAAGTCTTGTCCGGCGGATCACTTGTGAATGAGCAAGAGTCTTCCTCAGTCAATTAATTCAGATACATGCCAGAAATTTCGCATTAATGAAAGTTTCCTTTCAGAGTTATTGTAAGGGACGGAACAAAGGTCAGGCCCTCTTCTTTTCCAATCAAACATTCTATCCCTAGTTATCCCTTTTGAGCCTTCAGAATAAAATACTTCGTTTGGTAAACCCTGAGAATCGCAAACCCCACACTGGGGCAAGTTGAGTTGAAAAAGGAAATTTCAAGAAGTGGAAAAGGTGAAAAGGTGAAAAGCCACAAAATCAAAAGACAAAGGAAGAAAAGAGAACCTCAGTTCAAAAATAAATTGGGGCAAATTTTATGAAAAGTTCAAAAGAATGGCAGAAAGCCGAAAAATCAAAAGAAGAAAGAAAATGAAAGAAAAAGCCTCAAGTAAGCATAAACTGGGGCAAATCCTGATTTAACCCTAAAATAGGGTTGACACGACAATGCGATCTCAGATTACTTAAACCACTCTTGAAATCTGCCTTCAAGCCTTAACTTTTCTAAACACCCCACCTGGCCCCATTACAAAAAGCCAAAAGTCCTGACTTCTGTTCTTTGCCATGGCCTTGTCAAGGAAATTTCTGATGCCGGAAGTTTTAGCTGTATTTCTGAATTGCTTGGGTATGAGGTTGACACTGCTCTTCATGTGAAAACCCGCGGAGGCACTTTTGAAAAAGGGAAAAGGTAAAGGAAAAAGAGGCGAAAAGCAAAGCAAGAAAAGTAAATGCAAGATAATGCAGGAAAATTCGACGCTGAAGTCCCTGGTGAATGATAAACAAATTCTGAGATTTTTGAGTTCAAAATAGGGGCAATGTTGAGAAAATGCGATCTTCGGTGCAATGTCCTTGAAAATTATTCCAAAATTATTTCTTTAACTTTCGTTTTCAAGCCAAATTACAAGCTAATAAAGTCCGTCGTTGACTTATTCCTTCATGACAATCCAAAGTGAGGATCATGCTCATAAGAAATTCATCAAATCATTTGTGATCATAAGGGTATAACCCGTTTCACAGTTTAGCTATCACTTCTGTCCATACGTTGCATGCCTAGAAAGCTTGTATGTTGACTAAGTTTTCTTGTAAAATAAGGGTGACAAACTCTTTGCTTTCACTAAGATGTGGTATTGAAGGGATTACATACCATCTGAGCACATGAAATCACAAATTGTCCACGCGGAACTCTGGAATATAACCTAGAACAGCGAGGGTATTTTCATCTTTTCACAAGCTACGTTACTCCGATTGAGCTGAAATTTTGTAGGCAACTATAAAATACCATTCTCTACAAC
This sequence comes from Coffea eugenioides, assembly GCF_003713205.1. NCBI lineage: Eukaryota > Viridiplantae > Streptophyta > Magnoliopsida > Gentianales > Rubiaceae > Coffea > Coffea eugenioides. Next base: position 26,544 of record NW_020861762.1, read on the forward strand.
TTTCATGTTTTATACTAAGCCTAACTTGGCCTCTAACATGGTAGAATAAAACCGGACAGAATAGAGCTGAAATTTTCCAGAAACCTGAAATTTTGGGATTCAATGCAACCTTTCTTGATTTCTTGCTCTAATCATCACTAAAACCACTTATATAAGCTTAGATACAACATATATCATCCATATAGTAAGGATTGGCAGCAAGTATCTCAAACCCTAATTCACATAAATCACCTTTAAATCCTCATAACAACTTGTATCACCACTAATGCAATCAAAACAAGTATTATATAACAACTTAAACCAAAATGAAAGAACCAAAGCCATGGTTTAGCCTTATACCTCAACAAATGAAGCTTGCAAGAGTAATACTTCACCTCCTCTTGGAAGTCTTGTTTCCCCTAGCTTCTCAAGCCCACAACTAACACTTTAATCGGTTTAGAAGTTTAATTTCTCACTTGGATGGCTAAAATCAAGAAGAAGGAAGTTGTTTCTTGCTCTCTCTTTCTCTCCTCTCTTGTTTGTGTGACGCCCACATCTCCCTAAGGCGGACCAAAGGGTATCCGCGGACGCCTGCCCAGCTCTCGCCAGGACTCAAGCAATTCCATTCAATTTAGAACCGAACTAAACACTTCAAAGAGAGTAACATGAATACAATAATGCGGAAGCGTTCAAGCTTAACAAGTCACATAACATGTAACCATTACATCGGTAACCATAATACGACTTAAATTCAAAATACACGTCAGGGCCCAAACTTTTCAAACTTACAATTTCCAAAAGTACAACCCAAACTAGGGCCTAGTCAAAATATAGCAGGAGTCTTAACAAAAGTGTAACGAATGGTTTCTCCATACTTCTCCAAGATTCGGTCCTGTTAAGGAAAACAACACTATAGGGTGAGCTAAACGCTCGTGAGGCCAAGAACACACATGCAAGCACCTTGTTCAAATAACAATCCCAAATTTAATAAATAAACCATGTCCCTTCAATAATCAATCATTCAAACAGGAAAAGTAATCGGAAACAATTCAAGGATATAATAGCTCTCAGGAGCTAAGTTCCACTCGCTCTGCCGATGTCATTCGTATACCTTCCCGCGTTGACCCTCCTGTCAACCGGATCGGTATTTCCATTTCCGTAGATCACCACTTACTTCCCTCCGTCCACCGTACACCTCAAGGGCCCACAAGTCATTTATAAGGCGATACTCCACGAGTATGCCGAGCAAGACCTCTCATTAGGTCAAGCTCATTTATATCTCATGGCACGCCTAAGTCCCCGACCAAGCCCATTGCTGGCTCGAGTCTAAGGTCGACCTATGAGTTTGGGCGTCCCCCATTCATTTGAGAGTCGAGGAGGTTCACTCCAACGACTTATGAAATCATAACATAACATTGCATTTCATTCATTCAATCAATACATTTCATTCATTCATTTGAAATTAGAACGAGTGCGGTAAAGTACGCACCCGTCCTTATTTTTATAACTTCCAACAATTACCACAAATAAGCAAGTATCACAGATTCACACACTTGACACTCACCGAGCAATTCAATAAGAATTATTTTCTGGGAGTTCAAGTGTCCACAGTAAGATCCTCTTGAATGCCTTCTTGCGCGCCTGGCAATTAATAGCGGATAATCACTCAAATAACCCACTTATCAAAGAAGATTGTACACTAGTACAATCTAAGGGATACTTCGAAAAAGGAACCTCAATTACACGTAAATCAATGTTCAACTTGCCTTTTATTATGTACAATATTATTTGGGTTTTTATCATGAAAATCGAGGGCAAAACGTTTGAATAATACTAAGAGAATTAAGAGTTTTGGAAAAACTCCTTTGCCTTGAGAATTGAGAAATTTCAGCTTTATCCTAAATCTTTGGAAATTCGTATCTCTTTCGATATAAGTCCAAAATGGGAAAACTTTATACCGTTGGAAACCTTTTGGAAAGTTTTAAAAGTTCTTAGAAGACACCTTTCCATGAATCTAAGTGGAAAGTACTCAAAAATGAGCTTGAAGGTACAGGTTCGGCGTACAAGGCAGAATTAAGTTGGATTTCGGCCAACTTTGGAAATTCGGCACGATTCACACGTTGTAAACCGGCCTCTGAAATTTGCAGCTCAATTAGTGTTACAAGTGAGGTTTATAACAAAACAAGCGGATTAAGAATCGGAGTTTCGAGTACCGAGATACGGTAGCCCGAAGTTGAGGAAATTTAAGACTGGAGAAGAATTTCCAGTTTTGAACCTCCAACACCAGAAATTTAATTCGGTATCAAAACGAACTTGAATTGGTGTCAAAATTGGTAGTATTTTATTCCCATATGCAAGGTATTTCTCTATCAAATTTCAGGGAAAAATACCCTCGGGAAGGTAGTTAACTAATCATCCAAAGTTCAGGAAAAATTCTAAGGCAATCTGCCTTGTGACTTTCATTTCCCAATTTCAAATCGTTTAACCAAGAAAACTATCCAATCATGGTTCATTTGTGAAATAAAGGTCTAATATACATCCATGATACCTTTGGTAAGTGATGAGCATCAAGAACTTCAATTAATAAAATCATTCCCAAGTTTTTCCCAAATCAGTCCAAATACTACGTTTTTCCAGAACAGGGCAGTCCTATTGTTTTAGTCACAACTCAATCAATTTAACTCGGAATGAGGCATGGTTTATGGCGTTAGAAAATACATTCACGGGACTAAAATTTCACAGAAGGAAATGTTCTGAAATTCGGCAAGCAACCAGCTCAAAATTGAGCCTCAAGTTGCTGCCTCTACAAGCCATTCCAGCAAATCCGAGAGACAGGACAGCTATCTTAAAACGTTTGGTTCTGCTCACTCACAAAGAATCAGAACGTGCATTTTATCTCAAATTAAATCTAGGAATGTCTAGTTTCAAACGCCACCAACGGCACTTGATTTCGACACCCGAGGACAGAGTTATGGTCAAAATGCTACCGCTGGACAGGGTTACCCGAAAATAATTTTCCAGCTTGCCTAGTGCACGAATAAATTCATTTGCCCATCCAAATGTTAATGTTTTCCAACGAAAATTTCTACACATATAATATAACATATACACATCAGGTTCATGCCAATAAATCACCAAAAATGGGCCTTATCATGGCCGAACAAAACAGGGGCAGATTCAGCAATTTCTGGTCATGACCTCTACTTGAGTTTCCAACAATAACACTCCATAAATCCATCATTATAACCATTAAACTACCATTAAATCCAACATTGATCCTCAAATCAGCAACAACAACCCAAGTGTGGGAATACAAAGAGCCCACTAGAACATTACACAACCATATCAAGCTAACCAAATGCATGCATGAACTTAACAAGGTAAGATAGCTTCCAAACTTCAAGTTTCCAAGAGTGGATCATCACTTACTTTGGTTTGATGTTCAAGCAGAATTTTCAGCCCTCTTTTACCCCAGAAAAACCGTGATTTTCAGCCCTCTTTTACCCCAGAAAAACCGTGATTTGCAGCTCAAAATGATCCTCAAGTATCAAGCTAAGTGTGGTACAAGTTTGGTTGAATTTGGAGATGATTTGGGGTTGGTTTGAGTGAGATTTATGAGCTGAAATTTTGAAGCAAGGGAGTTAGAGAGAGGGGAGGGCTGGTCGGCAATGAGGAGAGAGAAGATGAGAGTGATCTGATTTCTTTTAGCTTCCAAGAGAAGGTGAAATAAGTGGTGTAAATTCACCCAAAAGTCAACTCTCATTAGGGGCCGTTTGGCGCGATTGCGGCTCGATTTTCTTGCGCGTTTGGTTCACTAGTGCACTAAACCTCCAATACATTTATATTCATGTAAGTGTTATTCACTCTTAATTGTCCCGATATAAGGGTCTAAAGTCCCTCAAATAACGTCGCGCGTGTGAAAACGCGTACCGTCAATTTTAACGCTATAACGCGAAACTTCCAATAAATTCTTATAACGATTGCACTACTAACTATCACTTGAGTATTTACTCATAAGATTACCTATTTTAGGACCGTAGTACAAGTCTCCAATATTCCAAGCTTATTGTGCTACTACGCGGATAAAATCTCCAAGTACTATTCACTATTTTTACTAAACGCGCTCCAGGAAATTAATTTTTAGAACGAGTCATTTTAAAAATATAACGAAGTTATGTTACCATGTATTTAGGTCTAATAAGACTAGAAAATATTTCTCGTGGCAAAAATCCAATTAAATAATTTATTAAGCCATAAAATAATAGTTTTTACGAGTCCTCACAGTTTGGCCAAGCAGCATAAATAATGAAAGGAAATGGAGAAAAATTGGTGATAAGAAGGTTGGAATTTGTCTTGGTCAAGAAGCCATGGTTGAGTGACACTTGTCACCACTAATACCAACCAAAATTTTCTTTTTCCTTCTTGCATTTTTAGCCCTAAAATTTGGTCAAAGCTAGCTGGAAAATGAGAGGATATTTTGCTCAAATATTAGTGAGCTTGTATGGTAAGAAACTAGTGGTCAAGTGGTGTGTTCAATCGGTAATGCACGGTACACGTCGGTTCACACCGTTCTTCCTTAAGTCACACGTACTAGGATTTTTTTTTACTTCCTATTCACTAACTTTTTATCATTGCATCTAATCACATATTATTTCTCACCCAAAAGTCACTCTTAAGCACCAAATTTGATCCTTGCTTCGTATCGAAAAATCATCCGGCGAAAAATCGTGAAAACCCTAATTGCTCTAATTTTGAAAACGAAGAGTGAAACCCTACTTTCTAGGTTCATTTGCACTTATTGTAGAATGATTGGGTAGTATTAAGGGTTTTACACCCAACTTAGAATTCTAACAAATCATATCACTAGAAACTTTTCTAGTTTAGGGTTTTCCTAACTTTTAAACTCACTTTAAGCACCATTCGAACTTATAATTAATACAAAACTAGGGTTTCAATCCTACCCCCAACTTAAGGTTTTCGAAGTATTCCCAAAACCAAATGTTACCGCACAAATAATGAATATAACCTAATATCAACCTAAGAACGGACTGGGGCCTCACATGAATCATTTTCCAGGAAGAATTTTCAATCCGGCATTTCATCGAACATTAAATAGACATTAAAATTTCACTGCCCTCTTTGCTAAATTGAGTTTATAATCTGCCCCAAAATTATCAAAAACCAGAGATTTCAATCCAGTCAACACAGAAAGCGCTTTTGTACCAAAATCGATGGACAATCAGCATAAAAATTAAAATAACAACTTCAGGGAAAACATGCTTTGACAGAAAACTGAAGTGTAAAGGAAAAGGTTACCTTCCATTGGCTTCTCACGGTGACAATTGGCGGGCGGCAGTGGCGGATTCCGACGAATTTGGTGACAATTCTGATTCTTCCCGTAGCTAATTTCCTTCTTTTCCTTGCTTGCTTCACTCTCAATCAGCCCGAGGTTTCCATTGCTTTTTCTTTTTTTGATTTCTTGCTTTTCCTAAATTTCTCTAAGCTGTCCGAGGCCCTCTCCCAATTTTCAGATTTTCCTTTTCTTCCTCTGTTTTCTTCCAACCCTCCATCCGCCGCCCCTGTTTTCTTTTCCTTGCTCCACCTCTCCTTTCTCCGTTTTTACTTCAGCCTTTCGCTCTCTTTTCCTTTGTTCTTTATTTTTCCAGATTTTCCCTACTCTTGCTCTCTCTCGTCTGACCCCGAAGTTCGCCCCCTCCAAATTCCAAATTTCCCCGTTGCCTTTCTTTCCTCTGTTTTTCCTCCAACAAAGATGAAGCCTCCTCTATTTTCCCTCTTTTTGTTCCCTGTTCCGCCGCCCCCTTTTCCTTCCCTCTGTTTTTCTCTTTTCTGTTGTTTTTTCTCGAAGCTTTCATGCCCAAAACCTAGCCGTTCTTTTTCTCCAGCTCACTCCCTTGCGTTGCTCTCCTTCAATCTCCCTGTTTTTTTGATTCACCCCCCCCCCAAATCTCCCTTCTAATTTTCCCCTGATCGAAGCTCCCTCTATTGCTCCCCCTCAAAAAAAAAATTTCGTTCCCTCTTCTCGGCTTTTTTCTTTTCCCCCCCCAGCCGGCTCTCCTCAAATCCTTTCCTTTTTTATTCTTTTATTTTTTGTTCCCCCCAAAATTCCTTAAGCCACCAAGTGTCTAGACACCTAATCCCTTAGGTGTTGTGTTGTCTAATATCCAAAGGGACACTTGTCCCTATTGCATATTCTCCATTTGTCTAGCATGCAAACTTCCACCTATTTCACACATTTTTTTGTATTTTTGTATTTTTCATTTTCCCCCTTTTTTTGAAATTTAGCATGAAGACAAAAATAAATAGATAATAAAATAAAATGAACTAGAACAAAATAAAATAAAATAAAATAAAACCCTAGAATTGCAGCAAAATTAAATTAATTAAACCAATAAAGTTAAAAAATCAAAAATTTGGTGTCTACAGTTTAAGTAGTGGTTATATGGCTTACCAAACTCTAGAAAACTCATGCTCGCTCTTTTAGTTTCGAAAGAGAAGTGATTTAAACTCTTGAAGTCACACTCAGTATAAAAACTAGAGAAAATCATCTTTTTTAAGGGTCGCTACTTTTACTTTTAAAAGGGTACGAGTTTCAGCAAATTTTTCAGCTTATGTTCCTCTTACTAAAGAAAACTTGAATACCATAAACAATTGAAGTTCGTTTCAACCTCAAGTCATCGCTCAAGTCTCAAGCCCACTCGTCTAACCCTCGAGCGAAAATTTGGACAGCATGCCCTTTGTATTTAGCTATTTTTCAGCCATTTATGGCTTCATTTTTTTTCTCAACTCAGCCAAATTCACTACATAAGCAATCTTAACACAATAGCCTTTCAACTAGGGTCAATTTCATTAAAATACAAGGCAATTCTAGCAATGCAACCATCAAAATCAAAACTGGAAACCAGTTTTAAAGAAGAATAGCTACGTAACAGGTTTGACATCTTCCGACATTTTGGTCACCACTGAAGCTACGCTTATTGGATTGGGGTAAATTTTATGGTTTTTTGAAACTAAGACAGAGACCTACATTTCCTATGAAGACATCGACACCTAGTTCTTGCATTTTCAAGGTCAAAAAGTGAAATCTCAGAGAAAATAGAAAACTGTCAGTTAAATTGAGCATTTGGCAGTCAGGGGTATTTCAATCATTTCACAAGCTACAGTACTCTGATTATGTTGAAATTTTACAGGTAGCTAGTTAACTCAATTCCCTACAATTTTTATGTTTTGAGCAAGACCCGATTTGGCCTATCTCATGGACGAACATGCAGTGTAAAAATTGGGCAGATTCCACTATCAAAGCTGGAAATTCACTTCTACTCTAACAATTCATATCTTAACTCTATACTATCAAGTACTATATCATCAAAATCATCAATTACTAGCTCAATACCATCAATTACTAGGTAAACAACCATAATCAAAGGCTGAAAAATATAAACTCTGGCTAAACATTCCACTATATCATCCAAAACTAAATAATTAACCATAGTAAACCAAGGACATAATCTTCCTTCCCAAATTTAACAAGAATAAGTAAGAGAAAAGGAAAGGTAAGCATTATACCTTCCAAAGGTTGCTTGTAAATGAAAACTAAACCCCTTTCTTCCAAAAATTTTATGACACAAAGCTTTCCCAACACCAAAAAAGAAGTTTAATCGGTTTAGTTCGGTTGATTTCACTCAAACAAGGCAAAATCTAAGGTTGGAGTTGAAAGTTTCTCTCTTGTTTTTCCTCTCCTAAGTTCGGTCAAGATGGAAGAAAAATGGAAGAAAATGGAACCAAGAAGAAGATAAGAAGGAAAGAAAAATGCTTGGTCAAAATTTCCTATGCTTCCGACAAGTGTCACCACAAGAATAATTCTCATTTTTTCTTTCTTTTCTCTCTTTTTCTTGGTCCAAAATTTCGGCTGGCTTGAGCATATTGTGACGCCCCCACTTCTCCTAAGGGCGAACCCAAGGGTATCCGCGGGATGCCTGCCCAACTCTCGCCAGGACTCAATACAAATTCAATTCAAACTTAAGAATAACCAATCGATACTAAAAGTCGAAGATATAAAGGAAGGTCAATTCCTTAATAATCATTCAAGTCTTACATCATAAGTTACCAAAATATCTTACATTCCCAAAATATACGGCTTCCAAAAGTTTTCTAAATGAATACATTCAAAATTCTAATCAAAAGGGCTATCAAATCGACCTCTCCATAAATCCTTCCATTTCAGCTCCTGTTAAGGAAAACAAATCTAACGGGGTGAGTGAATGCTCGTGAGGCCAAGAAAACATGCATCACACGTAGTTCAAATAACAATAACACTTAGCAAGAATGAAAGTTATAACATTCAGGTGATTCACAATTTATAATAAAATACCCTTGAGTAGGATACATGAGCTCTCATGAGCTAATTCCTATTTGCTTTGCCAAAGTTCAATCCAATACTTCCTTGTGATGACATTCCGTCACCCGATTAGGTAATCAAGTCCGTAGAATTTCACTTTTCCAATTGTGGTTCTGAGTCGATATGAGAGGTACCTCCCACCCGAATCGGTGTGGTACATACTATCGCTCAGGGAATCGATTACACGTTTATGGTTCTGAGTCGACATGAGAGGTACCTCCCACCCGAATCGGTGTGGTACATGCTATCGCTCAGTGATCGATGAAACATCGCTCCAATCGACTTATACTTTATTTATAGTTTTGAGTCGACAAGAGAGGTACCTCCCACCCGAATCGGTGTGGTACATGCTATCGCTCCAAGAACCAATTATAGCACTGAGACGGTATGAGAGGTACCTCCCATCCAAATTGGTGTGGTACATACTATCCGCTCTGATACGAACGGCACCAACCGTGTGATACAACCCGTACAGAAAGGCTTGGATCTAGAAGGTAGAGACTCACGTTGAAGACAACGAACGCAGCGGATCACCTAAACCCGTTGATCACGTGGTCAACGAACCTCGGTACTTGTAGAAGACGCCACAATCTAGCGCGGTCCTAGATTGATAAGTCAATTGAATACCTAAGATACAAATCTAAGATATTCAAGGTGCTTCAATGAAGCTTGAGAGAACTCTCAAAGTAATTTTTATTAATCGTCAAAAACTGCATGTGAACAACGACTTAAGGCTATTTGTAGCCGTCACTAAAAAACCTAACAAAGCTTGTAAAAAGTTGAAGGAAACGCGGCCCGCCCTTGAGCTACCCTTTGGGCCGCCACTAGCCCAAAAGCTCCGGGGGTGTTGCCCCCTAGCCCCCACCAGAGGCGCATCGCCCCCTGGATCCCCGACTCGCTGACCCCCGTAACAGCTCAGCGTAGGGACTACAAAGGTGGCCCACATGGCCTAGCCTATGGCCAAAGACTGACAACGACTAAGGCCCAACCCATAGGCATGTTGGACCTCTTTATTACACTCTACTAACTTGTTTATCTCAATTCATATCTTTTGATGATTAACAAAACAAACGGATGTTACTAATAATCTTTGAAGAGACTCCTTTCAGAAATAGCACTAAACAGGTCTGAAGTCTTAAAGCAAAAAGAAGATCAAAAAAGTGAAAAGTACTGAGAAAGATGTCGGACGCACAAAAAGAGAGTATCGGACGTCCGACATCCATTGAGTATCTTCGGACGAATGAAGAACTCAGACTCGGACGTCCGAAGAAGGCAAGCCAGGGCTTCTACAATTACTGATCACGATCGGACGCTCAACACCTGAGCATCGGACGTCCGACAAGCATTGCTGAACTTCGGAGGCAACACCTTGGATGTATCGGCCGTCCGAAGGAATTAAAGAGGAACCTCCAAGTCTGCACCTTACTCTCGGACGCATGGCGAGAAGGGATCGGATGTCCTAAGTCGGTCAAGAAAATCTATCGAACTAACTGACCTCGCTCGGAAGCATAAAATCTGACTATCGGACGTCCGACAGCACCAACGGCTAGTTGACTCTTCAGATGCCTTCTACCCGTTGACAGCATTAATTGAAGAATTTTCTGGTCTCCTATAAAAAGAACAAAGTCAACCACCTCAGAACAACTTTACACATTAAGTCTACATCAGATCTTGAGTGATTCAAGTGTGTGAATACTCCAAAAAGAAGATTTGTACTCTTAGTTGTGTAATCTCCTTTTAGCTTTTCAAGTGTGATCTAATTTCATCAATAGTGTAGCTTTGTGAGGGTTATCCGTGTGATTGTAAAACTTCTTTGCTTGATCGAGTGAGACTTGAGGCAAGAAAGAAGTGATCCTTCATTTGTACACAAGAGATTGGTTGAAAGTTGATCAGCTGTGAAGAAGCTTGATACATATATATAAAGTGTTATTCAAACTTAGTCAAGTTGAAATTTGGTTTGCAAATTCCATCCCTTCATTTACTGTCTTGATATAAATTGCTTACTTGTTCTACTCACAAACTATTTGTACTAATCCATCAACTGGTTTTCAGTAAGGTTCCTTTGAAAAAGAAATCTAAGTCAAAGAAAAAAGGAAGGTGACTCATATCTTGGCTTATTTTTTAGATAACCTAATTCACCCCCCTCTTAGGTTGTCTTCGATCCTTACAATTGGTATCAGAGCTTGGTCTCCTTGAGGCTAAGCTCAATCGGCTTGGGGGTAAAAAATGACAACCAACAATGCCATGTTCTTTGAGGGACAATCTGTCACCAGACCTCCTATGTTCAATGGGTCAAACTATGTGAGATGGAACTAGAGGATGATCATCTTCTTACAATCTATTGATATTGAGCTATGGTTTATTGTCAATGAAGGACCGTTTGATGCTTCTACTATTGATGCAGAGACGAACAGGCCGAGACCAAAAACAAGAAGGGAACTAACTGCTGAAGATAGAACTCATTATACTCTAAATGCCAAGGTGATGAATGTTCTGTACAGTGCTTTAGACTCAAACGAATCTGTTAGAGTCAAGGGCTGCAAATCTGCAAAAGAAATTTGGGATAAATTTCGAGAAATACACGAAGGGAGTGAAAATGTGAGAGAACAGAAGAAGTCCATTCTGGTCACGAAGTATGAATCCTTCAAAATGGAACCTCACGAAAACATCGACAAGATGTATTGCAGATTCAATGATCTTATTAAGGATCTAGAAGTTCTTGAGAAAGATTACTCTCTAGGTGAGAAAAACAGAAAAATTCTGAATGCTCTGTCAAAGGATTGGGAGAGCAAAGTGACTGCCATTGAGGAAGCCAAAGATCTGAACACTTTATCTATTGAATCCCTTATAAATTCATTAACCTCTTATGAGTTAAAACTCAAGTCTAAGGTGCAAGAAGAAGAAGACACAAAAGTTAGAAAAAGCATAGCTTTGAAGACCTCACAAGAAGAAGATAATACAATCTCACTTGATGAAGATGACATGGAAGGTGATGACAGTGACATTGCACTCATCACTCGAGGCTTCAAAAGAATACTCAACAAGAGGAGATTCAGAAAAGGAGGACATAGCAATTCCTTTCCAAATCAGTCCAACAATTTCAGAAATAAAGGAAAGCTGGAATTCAACAAAAAGCAAACTGACAAGTGTTTTGAATGTGGCCAACCAGGACACTATACAAATGAGTGTCCAATGAAGAAAAAGAAGGAGAACAAGGTTGAACGAAAACCAAAGTTCAACAATTTCCAAATCACCTGGAATGATTGCAACTCAGAAGGTGAAGTTGAGGAAGAAGAGGAATCTGCTCAAGTGGCTTTCATGGCCATTGGAGATGAAGAGGTAACTCAATGCAACTCTCAAACTGATAGTGATAGTGAATCCGATGAAGATGTTAATTCTTTTCTAGAAAAAATGCATAACAGCCTAAAAGAATCCTATGTTAGAAACAAGGAACTAAAACAGAAAATTAGCTTTCTATTACAAGATAATGCAAATCTTTTTCGACAAAACAAGGGTCTTAAGCATGAAAATGAGAACTTGAAGAGGATTGAAACTGATGTGCTTGCTGAACTTAACAAAAGGACAAAACTCTGTAACATACTCAGAAGTGAACAATGCAGTCTAAAAAGGAGGATGGATGATTTATGTCAATTGTTGCAACATATAAAACAGAACCACCTTCAAAAGAATGACACTGAACCTCATCTTAACACTCATCAGACAAGATTGAATTATAATAAAAATGAGTTTAATATCTACAGGAGAAGGCAAGTCAGATTTATTAAACCTGTTCATTTGATTGATCCAATAACTATATGCAATTTTTGTTGTCAATTTGGTCACATGAGTAGCAACTGCTATGTTAAGAAAAACATGAAAAATGGAATGAGATGCATGTGGATTGTTAGACATAATGCTAACCATGAAGGACCCAAAAAGTAATGGGTACCAAACATTATATTGTGGACTTCTGTGTAGGTAAAACTGGTGAACATTGTTAAAGAATCAAAATGGTTCATAGATAGTGGTTGTTCAAGACATATGACTGGTGATGCATCCCAGTTCATCAAGCTCAAGCCAAGAACAAGTGGAAAGGTTACTTTTGGAGACGATAATAAAGCCAAAACTATTGGGATTGGTGATGTTGGTAAGAATGGTCAGACTTTTGTTCATAATGTTCTTTTAGTTGACAACCTGGGTTACAATCTGCTAAGTGTTAGCCAACTATGTGATAGGAACCTGCTTGTGTTATTTAAGAAACATGAATGCTTTGTTCTTGACTCAAAGTTTAACATTGCTTTCAAGGGAAAAAGAGTTAATGATATTTATGTGGTGTTTCTTGAAAAAGTTGATGCTTCCAGCCTTAGTTGTCTCAAAGTTGCAAATGAGGATCCCTGGATGTGGCACAGAAGGCTTTGTCACTTCAATATGGATTTGCTGAAAGAGATTTCCAAAAAGGACCTGGTTAGAGGGCTACCAAAACTCAATTTTTGTAAAGATCGCATCTGTGATGCTTGTCAATTTGGAAAACAAAGTGTAGACACCAAAATTTCATTAATTCAATTTAACTTTATTTATTTAATTAATTTAATTATAGCTTTTTTTTGTTTTATTTAAAATTCAATTTTAAGTTTTTTTCCTATTATTAAGTATTTATTCTTGTTTTCATTTTATTTTAAATTGATTTAAGGTTGTAAAATAGTACATTCATGTTTAGTGTTTATTTTTGGTACATTGAGATTCATCATTTTCTTTTCTCTAAAAGCAATTTTTACACTAAATTTTTTAGGAAAAAAGAAAAATCCTTAAATAAAGATTCATTTTATCTTTTCAAATTCAATTTTGCCTAAGGTGAAAAGGCATTTTGGCAAAGGTCATTTAAAAATTTAGCATGTTATTTTCTGAAATTGATTTTTTGGAAATTGGAATACACGCACGCTATTCTTTTCTCCTTCGTACGAAGGAAATAAGGCCGAAAAATGGTACATAAGCGGAAATTGCAGTGGCATTTTTGGTTCTTTTTTCCACTCATTTTTTTCACATTTCTCTTCTCTCCAAAACTCTCTAGAACCTTGCCAGCTCGCCCCTTGATTCACAGCTGGAATATTCCAGAACAGAAAACCATCAAACGGCTCCCCAAATGCCATAAAAAAGGCAGCTTCATCTATACCATTGCTGGGAGGGTTTAGGTTTTTTGTGTGCCATATAAAGGCATAAGATGAAGACAAAAACCAGGGGGGAATAGGAGTGACGGCGGGAGAGTGAAAAAAAGGGGAGGACTGCTAAGGGAGAGAGGATATAGAGGTAGCGGCTAGGTTTAGGAGAAAAAAAGGAGAGCACCTAGTAACGGCGGAAAATCTGAAAAGAGAGAAACGAGATGACGGCTGATAAAAGAAAGGAACCAGAGAGGTAGAGAGAATAGGGATTGGCGGCTGCATGAGTGAAAAAACAAAGAGAACCCGAGAGGAGAAATAGCAAGAGAGAGGCGGCGAATAAAAATCTGAGAGAAAAA
>NW_020861763.1:0-33322 GCF_003713205.1 Coffea eugenioides
AAACCATGGCCGACCAACAATTTTCATTTAAAATCAGAAATTTCACTATTAAATCAGAAATTTGTCAAACTATACTTAAAATCTTGAAATCATCCACAAAACCACATATTTAGCTACTATAAATCACTAATTTACCATTATTAGAACAAAAAGGGAATTTTCCAAGTAAGGTACCTTATAAGCTCAAGAAAGATAATAGCTTAGAATTTCTTCTCCAAAAATCACTCCACCAAATCCTCCAAACCTACTTAGATAACACTTTTATGGAGTATTTTGCAAAATGGTTAGCTAAATCTCAAGATTCAAGCAAGTTTGGAAGTTAAAATGAATATTTCTCTCTTGTTCTTTTCTCTCTCTATGCAGCTCGGCCAAGAAGGAGCAAGAATGGAAGATATTTTAGCCAAGAAACAAGATAAGAATGAAGGAAAACAGCTAGTCAAAGTTGGCTGCCGAAATGCCACGTCACAATCCGGCCGGATTGCAGGTCGGATTTGGGCAGTGGCGAATTCCAAATTTTTTCAAAACCCCAAGCCAATCCGGCCAGGTATCCGGCCAAGAACTGGCCGGATTTCCGGCCGGATTCTCCAAAAACAAAGCAAACCAGAAATTTTTCCTTTTCTTCTTCTTTCGGGCGTCACAATATAAGTTGCTCTTTAGGGAATATTAAAGCTTGTGGTGGAGTGATTTTGGGAGGAAGAAGCCTAAGCTACCATTTTTCTTGTTGTTAGAAGGTAACTTTCCAAGAAAACCTCTCTTTACTTCAAATAATTGCATCATAATGGTTTAATGTTGTTAAATATGTAGTTTTATGGGAAAAATGATGGCTTGAGGTGGTGTTATGGAAAATTTCAGTCATATTAGAGGATTTTCTGCCCTATTATGAAGCTTAATGTTTGACCTTGGATTGATAGCTTTGTGATGTGTATTATTGAGCTTTTATATGCTAGTTATAGTTGCCTAAAGGAATTTCCAGCTTGTGTTTGAAATTTCAGATTTAGGGTTTCTAAGTGAAATCATTGTACTTAAACATCCAACGCTCAAACAGATCAATTAACAATCAAACAGTAAGAGAGAGCCATTTGTGCTCCAAATAAACAGTGGTGGAGACGTTGGTTCTAAGCACAAGACTTCCCAAGAACTCATCGGGGCCAAATCATTTCATGACACACATGCAAGCACTCATGATATGCAGTCGAGAATGCAATGCAAGAAATAGTTCGAAAATGAACTTTGCAAATAGTTGTGGAATCACTCACCAACCACAGCTCAGGAACCATCCATCAGACACATTGCCATCTTCAAGTCCAAGCTCTTCATTCTACCAAGACTTAACCCAAACTCAAAGCGATCAAGCGTCCTCAAAGATTGGACGGCACTTCCCCTTAAATTTCCTTATTTCCATCCTACAACAACCACCAATATCCATTCAAAACAGCACACACAAATCTTGGACTATAAAACACACCTTTCGGCACAATAACAACAACTGAAGCTACACTTATCGGATTGAGACGATTCTTATGGCGTTACGAAGCTAAGACATATACCAACATTTCTTATGAAGACCTCCAAAGCCAAATTATACATATTCATGGTTAAAAACCGAGATCTTAGAGAAAAATGGAAACTGTCTGTGAAACAGGGCTTAAGGGCAGTCAAGGGTATTTCGGTCATTTCATAAGTTACTGTACTCCAATCGATCTGAAATTTTGTAGGTAGATAGCTATGTCATCGACCAACAACTTTCATGTTTTGGGCAAGGGTTGATTCAGCCTTTAACATGGTCGAACATACCGTGAAAAAACAGGGCAGATCACTAACCCTAAAACTGAAATTGCACATAAGCTGGAAAATTCCTTTAAGCAACTTAAACTAACTTATAAAACCTCAATATATCCCATACCAAAGCTATCAAACCATGGCCGACCAACAATTTTCATTTAAAATCAGAAAATTCACTAATAAATCAGAAATTTGTGAAACTCTACTTAAAATCATCCACAAAACCACATATTTAGCTACTATAAATCACTAATTTACCATTATTAGAACAAAAAGGGAATTTTCCAAGTAAGGTACCTTATAAGCTCAGGAAAGATAATAGCTTAGAACTTCTTCTCCAAAAATCACTCCACCAAATCCTCCAAACCTACTTAGATAACACTTTTATGGAGTATTTTGCAAAATGGTTGGCTAAATCTCAAGATTCAAGCAAGTTTGGAAGTTAAAATGAATATTTCTCTCTTGTTCTTTTCTCTCTCTATGCAGCTCGGCCAAGAAGGAGCAAGAATGGAAGATATTTTAGCCAAGAAACAAGATAAGAATGAAGGAAAACAGCTAGTCAAAGTTGGCTGCCGAAATGCCACGTCACAATCCGGCCGGATTGCAGGTCGGATTTGGGCAGTGGTGAATTCCAAATTTTTTCAAAACCCCAAGCCAATCCGGCCAGGTATCCGGCCAAGAACTGGCCAGATTTCCGGCCGGATTCTCCAAAAACAAAGCAAACCAGAAATTTTTCCTTTTCTTCTTCTTTCGGGCGTCACAATATAAGTTGCTCTTTAGGGAATATTAAAGCTTGTGGTGGAGTGATTTTGGGAGGAAGAAGCCTAAGCTACCATTTTTCTTGTTGTTAGAAGGTAACTTTCCAAGAAAACATCTCTTTACTTCAAATAATTGCATCATAATGGTTTAATGTTGTTAAATATGTAGTTTTATGGGAAAAATGATGGCTTGAGGTGGTGTTATGGAAAATTTCAGTCATATTAGAGGATTTTCTGCCCTATTATGAAGCTTAATGTTTGACCTTGGATTGATAGCTTTGTGATGTGTATTATTGAGCTTTTATATGCTAGTTATAGTTGCCTAAAGGAATTTCCAGCTTGTGTTTGAAATTTCAGATTTAGGGTTTCTAAGTGAAATCATTGTACTTAAACATCCAACGCTCAAACAGATCAATTAACAATCAAACAGTAAGAGAGAGCCATTTGTGCTCCAAATAAACAGTGGTGGAGACGTTGGTTCTAAGCACAAGACTTCCAAAGAACTCATCGGGGCCAAATCATTTCATGACACACATGCAAGCACTCATGATATGCAGTCGAGAATGCAATGCAAGAAATAGTTCGAAAATGAACTTTGCAAATAGTTGTGGAATCACTCACCAACCACAGCTCAGGAACCATCCATCAGAGACATTGCCTTGTTCAAGTCCAAGCTCTTCATTCTACCAAGACTTAACCCAAACTCAAAGCGATCAAACGTCCTCAAAGATTGGACAGCACTTCCCCTTAAATTTCCTTATTTCCGTCCTACAACAACCACCAATATCCATTCAAAACCGCACACACAAATCTTGGACTATAAAACACACCTTTCGGCACAATAACAATAACTGAAGCTACACTTATCGGATTGAGACGATTCTTATGGCGTTACGAAGCTAAGACATATACCAACATTTCTTATGAAGACCTCCAAAGCCAAATTATACATATTCATGGTAAAAAACCGAGATCTTAGAGAAAAATGGAAACTGTCTGTGAAACAGGGCTTAAGGGCAGTCAAGGGTATTTCGGTCATTTCATAAGTTACTGTACTCCAATCGATCTGAAATTTTGTAAGTCGATAGCTAAGTCATATACCAACAACTTTCATGTTTTGGGAAAGGGTTGATTCAGCCTTAAACATGGACGAACATACAGTCCAAAAACAGGGCAGATTACTAACCCTAAAACTGAAATTGCACATAAGCTGGAAAATTTCTTTAAGCAACTTAAACTAACTTATAAAACCTCAATATATCCCATACCAAAGCTATCAAACCATGGCCAACCAACAATTATCATTTAAAATCTGAAAATTCACAAATAAATCAGAAATTTGTGAAACTCTACTTAAAATCATGAAATCATCCACAAAACCACATATTTAGCTACTCTAAATCACTAATTTACCATTATTAGAACAAAAAGGGAATTTTCCAAGTAAGGTACCTTATAAGCTCAGGAAAGATAATAGCTTAGAACTTCTTCTCCAAAAATCACTTCACCAAATCCTCCAAACCTACTTAGATAACACTTTTATGGAGTATTTTGCAAAATGGTTGGCTAAATCTCAAGATTCAAGCAAGTTTCGAAGTTAAAATGAATATTTCTCTCTCTATGCAGTTCGGCCAAGAAGGAGCAAGAATGGAAGATATTTTAGCCAAGAAACAAGATAAGAATGAAGGAAAATAGCTAGTCAAATTTGGCTGCCGAAATGCCACGTCACAATCCGGCCGGATTGCAGGTCGGATTTGGGCAGTGGGGAATTCCAAATTTTTTCAAAACCCCAAGCCAATTCGGCCAGGTATCCGGCCAAGAACTGGCCGGATTTCCGACCGGATTCTCCAAAAACAAAGCAAACCAGAAATTTTTCCTTTTCTTCTTCTTTCGGGCTTCACAATATAATTAAGTTGCTCTTTAGGGAATATTAAAGCTTGTGGTGGAGTGATTTTGGGAGGAAGAAGCCTAAGCTACCATTTTTCTTGTTGTTAGAAGGTAACTTTCCAAGAAAACATCTCTTTACTTCAAATAATTGCATCATAATGGTTTAATGTTGTTAAATATGTAGTTTTATGGGAAAAATGATGGCTTGAGGTGGTGTTATGGAAAATTTCAGTCATATTAGAGGATTTTCTGCCCTATTATGAAGCTTAATGTTTGACCTTGGATTGATAGCTTTGTGATGTGTATTATTGAGCTTTTATATGCTAGTTATAGTTGCCTAAAGGAATTTCCAGCTTGTGTTTGAAATTTCAGATTTAGGGTTTCTAAGTGAAATCATTGTACTTAAACATCCAACGCTCAAACAGATCAATTAACAATCAAACAGTAAGAGAGAGCCATTTGTGCTCCAAATAAACAGTGGTGGAGACGTTGGTTCTAAGCACAAGACTTCCCAAGAACTCATCGGGGCCAAATCATTTCATGACACACATGCAAGCACTCATGATATGCAGTCGAGAATGCAATGCAAGAAATAGTTCGAAAATGAACTTTGCAAATAGTTGTGGAATCACTCACCAACCACAGCTCAGGAACCATCCATCAGAGACATTGCCTGGTTCAAGTCCAAGCTCTTCATTCTACCAAGACTTAACCCAAACTCAAAGCGATCAAACGTCCTCAAAGATTGGACGGCACTTCCCCTTAAATTTCCTTATTTCCATCCTACAACAACCACCAATATCCATTCAAAACAGCACACACAAATCTTGGACTATAAAACACACCTTTCGGCACAATAACAACAACTGAAGCTACACTTATCGGATTGAGACGATTCTTATGGCGTTACGAAGCTAAGACATATACCAACATTTCTTATGAAGACCTCCAAAGCCAAATTATACATATTCATGGTAAAAAACCGAGATCTTAGAGAAAAATGGAAACTGTCTGTGAAACAGGGCTTAAGGGCAGTCAAGGGTATTTCGGTCATTTCATAAGTTACTGTACTCCAATCGATCTGAAATTTTGTAGGTAGATAGCTATGTCATCGACCAACAACTTTCATGTTTTGGGCAAGGGTTGATTCAGCCTTTAACATGGTCGAACATACCGTGAAAAAACAGGGCAGATCACTAACCCTAAAACTGAAATTGCACATAAGCCGGAAAATTCCTTTAAGCAACTTAAACTAACTTATAAAACCTCAATATATCCCATACCAAAGCTATCAAACCATGGCCGACCAACAATTTTCATTTAAAATCAGAAAATTCACTAATAAATCAGAAATTTGTGAAACTCTACTTAAAATCATCCACAAAACCACATATTTAGCTACTATAAATCACTAATTTACCTTTATTAGAACAAAAAGGGAATTTTCCAAGTAAGGTACCTTATAAGCTCAGGAAAGATAATAGCTTAGAACTTCTTCTCCAAAAATCACTCCACCAAATCCACCAAACCTACTTGGATAACACTTTTATGGAGTATTTTGCAAAATGGTTGGCTAAATCTCAAGATTCAAGCAAGTTTGGAAGTTAAAATGAATATTTCTCTCTCTATGCAGTTCGGCCAAGAAGGAGCAAGAATGGAAGATATTTTAGCCAAGAAACAAGATAAGAATGAAGGAAAATAGCTAGTCAAATTTGGCTGCCGAAATGCCACGTCACAATCCGGCCGGATTGCAGGTCGGATTTGGGCAGTGGGGAATTCCAAATTTTTTCAAAACCCCAAGCCAATTCGGCCAGGTATCCGGCCAAGAACTGGCCGGATTTCCGGCCGGATTCTCCAAAAACAAAGCAAACCAGAAATTTTTCCTTTTCTTCTTCTTTCGGGCGTCACAATATAATTAGTTGCTCTTTAGGGAATATTAAAGCTTGTGGTGGAGTGATTTTGGGAGGAAGAAGCCTAAGCTACCATTTTTCTTGTTGTTAGAAGGTAACTTTCCAAGAAAACCTCTCTTTACTTCAAATAATTGCATCATAATGGTTTAATGTTGTTAAATATGTAGTTTTATGGGAAAAATGATGGCTTGAGGTGGTGTTATGGAAAATTTCAGTCTTATTAGAGGATTTTCTGCCCTATTATGAAGCTTAATGTTTGACCTTGGATTGATAGCTTTGTGATGTGTATTATTGAGCTTTTATATGCTAGTTATAGTTGCCTAAAGGAATTTCCAGCTTGTGTTTGAAATTTCAGATTTAGGGTTTCTAAGTGAAATCATTGTACTTAAACATCCAACGCTCAAACAGATCAATTAACAATCAAACAGTAAGAGAGAGCCATTTGTGCTCCAAATAAACAGTGGTGGAGACGTTGGTTCTAAGCACAAGACTTCCCAAGAACTCATCGGGGCCAAATCATTTCATGACACACATGCAAGCACTCATGATATGCAGTCGAGAATGCAATGCAAGAAATAGTTCGAAAATGAACTTTGCAAATAGTTGTGGAATCACTCACCAACCACAGCTCAGGAACCATCCATCAGAGACATTGCCTTGTTCAAGTCCAAGCTCTTCATTCTACCAAGACTTAACCCAAACTCAAAGCGATCAAACGTCCTCAAAGATTGGACAGCACTTCCCCTTAAATTTCCTTATTTCCGTCCTACAACAACCACCAATATCCATTCAAAACCGCACACACAAATCTTGGACTATAAAACACACCTTTCGGCACAATAACAATAACTGAAGCTACACTTATCGGATTGAGACGATTCTTATGGCGTTACGAAGCTAAGACATATACCAACATTTCTTATGAAGACCTCCAAAGCTAAATTATACATATTCATGGTAAAAAACCGAGATCTTAGAGAAAAATGGAAACTGTCTGTGAAACAGGGCTTAAGGGCAGTCAAGGGTATTTCGGTCATTTCATAAGTTACTGTACTCCAATCGATCTGAAATTTTGTAGGTAGATAGCTATGTCATCGACCAACAACTTTCATGTTTTGGGCAAGGGTTGATTCAGCCTTTAACATGGTCGAACATACAGTCCAAAAACAGGGCAGATTACTAACCCTAAAACTGAAATTGCACATAAGCTGGAAAATTTCTTTAAGCAACTTAAACTAACTTATAAAACCTCAATATATCCCATACCAAAGCTATCAAACCATGGCCAACCAACAATTATCATTTAAAATCTGAAAATTCACAAATAAATCAGAAATTTGTGAAACTCTACTTAAAATCATGAAATCATCCACAAAACCACATATTTAGCTACTCTAAATCACTAATTTACCATTATTAGAACAAAAAGGGAATTTTCCAAGTAAGGTACCTTATAAGCTCAGGAAAGATAATAGCTTAGAACTTCTTCTCCAAAAATCACTCCACCAAATCCACCAAACCTACTTGGATAACACTTTTATGGAGTATTTTGCAAAATGGTTGGCTAAATCTCAAGATTCAAGCAAGTTTGGAAGTTAAAATGAATATTTCTCACTTGTTCTTTTCTCTCTCTATGCAGCTCGGCCAAGAAGGAGCAAGAATGGAAGATATTTTAGCCAAGAAACAAGATAAGAATGAAGGAAAACAGCTAGTCAAAGTTGGCTGCCGAAATGCCACGTCACAATCCGGCCGGATTGCAGGTCGGATTTGGGCAGTGGTGAATTCCAAATTTTTTCAAAACCCCAAGCCAATCCGGCCAGGTATCCGGCCAAGAACTGGCCAGATTTCCGGCCGGATTCTCCAAAAACAAAGCAAACCAGAAATTTTTCCTTTTCTTCTTCTTTCGGGCGTCACAATATAAGTTGCTCTTTAGGGAATATTAAAGCTTGTGGTGGAGTGATTTTGGGAGGAAGAAGCCTAAGCTACCATTTTTCTTGTTGTTAGAAGGTAACTTTCCAAGAAAACATCTCTTTACTTCAAATAATTGCATCATAATGGTTTAATGTTGTTAAATATGTAGTTTTATGGGAAAAATGATGGCTTGAGGTGGTGTTATGGAAAATTTCAGTCTTATTAGAGGATTTTCTGCCCTATTATGAAGCTTAATGTTTGACCTTGGATTGATAGCTTTGTGATGTGTATTATTGAGCTTTTATATGCTAGTTATAGTTGCCTAAAGGAATTTCCAGCTTGTGTTTGAAATTTCAGATTTAGGGTTTCTAAGTGAAATCATTGTACTTAAACATCCAACGCTCAAACAGATCAATTAACAATCAAACAGTAAGAGAGAGCCATTTGTGCTCCAAATAAACAGTGGTGGAGACGTTGGTTCTAAGCACAAGACTTCCCAAGAACTCATCGGGGCCAAATCATTTCATGACACACATGCAAGCACTCATGATATGCAGTCGAGAATGCAATGCAAGAAATAGTTCGAAAATGAACTTTGCAAATAGTTGTGGAATCACTCACCAACCACAGCTCAGGAACCATCCATCAGAGACATTGCCTTGTTCAAGTCCAAGCTCTTCATTCTACCAAGACTTAACCCAAACTCAAAGCGATCAAACGTCCTCAAAGATTGGACGGCACTTCCCCTTAAATTTCCTTATTTCCATCCTACAACAACCACCAATATCCATTCAAAACAGCACACACAAATCTTGGACTATAAAACACACCTTTCGGCACAATAACAACAACTGAAGCTACACTTATCGGATTGAGACGATTCTTATGGCGTTACGAAGCTAAGACATATACCAACATTTCTTATGAAGACCTCGAAAGCCAAATTATACATATTCATGGTTAAAAACCGAGATCTTAGAGAAAAATGGAAACTGTCTGTGAAACAGGGCTTAAGAGCAGTCAAGGGTATTTCGGTCATTTCATAAGTTACTGTACTCCAATCGATCTGAAATTTTGTAGGTAGATAGCTATGTCATCGACCAACAACTTTCATGTTTTGGGCAAGGGTTGATTCAGCCTTTAACATGGTCGAACATACCGTGAAAAAACAGGGCAGATCACTAACCCTAAAACTGAAATTGCACATAAGCCGGAAAATTCCTTTAAGCAACTTAAACTAACTTATAAAACCTCAATATATCCCATACCAAAGCTATCAAACCATGGCCGACCAACAATTTTCATTTAAAATCAGAAATTTCACTATTAAATCAGAAATTTGTCAAACTATACTTAAAATCTTGAAATCATCCACAAAACCACATATTTAGCTACTATAAATCACTAATTTACCATTATTAGAACAAAAAGGGAATTTTCCAAGTAAGGTACCTTATAAGCTCAAGAAAGATAATAGCTTAGAATTTCTTCTCCAAAAATCACTCCACCAAATCCTCCAAACCTACTTAGATAACACTTTTATGGAGTATTTTGCAAAATGGTTAGCTAAATCTCAAGATTCAAGCAAGTTTGGAAGTTAAAATGAATATTTCTCTCTTGTTCTTTTCTCTCTCTATGCAGCTCGGCCAAGAAGGAGCAAGAATGGAAGATATTTTAGCCAAGAAACAAGATAAGAATGAAGGAAAACAGCTAGTCAAAGTTGGCTGCCGAAATGCCACGTCACAATCCGGCCGGATTGCAGGTCGGATTTGGGCAGTGGTGAATTCCAAATTTTTTCAAAACCCCAAGCCAATCCGGCCAGGTATCCGGCCAAGAACTGGCCAGATTTCCGGCCGGATTCTCCAAAAACAAAGCAAACCATATATTTTTCCTTTTCTTCTTCTTTCGGGCGTCACAATATAAGTTGCTCTTTAGGGAATATTAAAGCTTGTGGTGGAGTGATTTTGGGAGGAAGAAGCCTAAGCTACCATTTTTCTTGTTGTTAGAAGGTAACTTTCCAAGAAAACATCTCTTTACTTCAAATAATTGCATCATAATGGTTTAATGTTGTTAAATATGTAGTTTTATGGGAAAAATGATGGCTTGAGGTGGTGTTATGGAAAATTTCAGTCATATTAGAGGATTTTCTGCCCTATTATGAAGCTTAATGTTTGACCTTGGATTGATAGCTTTGTGATGTGTATTATTGAGCTTTTATATGCTAGTTATAGTTGCCTAAAGGAATTTCCAGCTTGTGTTTGAAATTTCAGATTTAGGGTTTCTAAGTGAAATCATTGTACTTAAACATCCAACGCTCAAACAGATCAATTAACAATCAAACAGTAAGAGAGAGCCATTTGTGCTCCAAATAAACAGTGGTGGAGACGTTGGTTCTAAGCACAAGACTTCCCAAGAACTCATCGGGGCCAAATCATTTCATGACACACATGCAAGCACTCATGATATGCAGTCGAGAATGCAATGCAAGAAATAGTTCGAAAATGAACTTTGCAAATAGTTGTGGAATCACTCACCAACCACAGCTCAGGAACCATCCATCAGACACATTGCCATCTTCAAGTCCAAGCTCTTCATTCTACCAAGACTTAACCCAAACTCAAAGCGATCAAGCGTCCTCAAAGATTGGACGGCACTTCCCCTTAAATTTCCTTATTTCCATCCTACAACAACCACCAATATCCATTCAAAACAGCACACACAAATCTTGGACTATAAAACACACCTTTGGGCACAATAACAACAACTGAAGCTACACTTATCGGATTGAGACGATTCTTATGGCGTTACGAAGCTAAGACATATACCAACATTTCTTATGTAGACCTCGAAAGCCAAATTATACATATTCATGGTTAAAAACCGAGATCTTAGAGAAAAATGGAAACTGTCTGTGAAACAGGGCTTAAGAGCAGTCAAGGGTATTTCGGTCATTTCATAAGTTAATGTACTCCAATCGATCTGAAATTTTGTAGGTAGATAGCTATGTCATCGACCAACAACTTTCATGTTTTGGGCAAGGGTTGATTCAGCCTTTAACATGGTCGAACATACCGTGAAAAAACAGGGCAGATCACTAACCCTAAAACTGAAATTGCACATAAGCCGGAAAATTCCTTTAAGCAACTTAAACTAACTTATAAAACCTCAATATATCCCATACCAAAGCTATCAAACCATGGCCGACCAACAATTTTCATTTAAAATCAGAAAATTCACTAATAAATCAGAAATTTGTGAAACTCTACTTAAAATCATCCACAAAACCACATATTTAGCTACTATAAATCACTAATTTACCTTTATTAGAACAAAAAGGGAATTTTCCAAGTAAGGTACCTTATAAGCTCAGGAAAGATAATAGCTTAGAACTTCTTCTCCAAAAATCACTCCACCAAATCCACCAAACCTACTTGGATAACACTTTTATGGAGTATTTTGCAAAATGGTTGGCTAAATCTCAAGATTCAAGCAAGTTTGGAAGTTAAAATGAATATTTCTCTCTTGTTCTTTTCTCTCTCTATGCAGCTCGGCCAAGAAGGAGCAAGAATGGAAGATATTTTAGCCAAGAAACAAGATAAGAATGAAGGAAAACAGCTAGTCAAAGTTGGCTGCCGAAATGCCACGTCACAATCCGGCCGGATTGCAGGTCGGATTTGGGCAGTGGTGAATTCCAAATTTTTTCAAAACCCCAAGCCAATCCGGCCAGGTATCCGGCCAAGAACTGGCCAGATTTCCGGCCGGATTCTCCAAAAACAAAGCAAACCATAAATTTTTCCTTTTCTTCTTCTTTCGGGCGTCACAATATAAGTTGCTCTTTAGGGAATATTAAAGCTTGTGGTGGAGTGATTTTGGGAGGAAGAAGCCTAAGCTACCATTTTTCTTGTTGTTAGAAGGTAACTTTCCAAGAAAACATCTCTTTACTTCAAATAATTGCATCATAATGGTTTAATGTTGTTAAATATGTAGTTTTATGGGAAAAATGATGGCTTGAGGTGGTGTTATGGAAAATTTCAGTCTTATTAGAGGATTTTCTGCCCTATTATGAAGCTTAATGTTTGACCTTGGATTGATAGCTTTGTGATGTGTATTATTGAGCTTTTATATGCTAGTTATAGTTGCCTAAAGGAATTTCCAGCTTGTGTTTGAAATTTCAGATTTAGGGTTTCTAAGTGAAATCATTGTACTTAAACATCCAACGCTCAAACAGATCAATTAACAATCAAACAGTAAGAGAGAGCCATTTGTGCTCCAAATAAACAGTGGTGGAGACGTTGGTTCTAAGCACAAGACTTCCCAAGAACTCATCGGGGCCAAATCATTTCATGACACACATGCAAGCACTCATGATATGCAGTCGAGAATGCAATGCAAGAAATAGTTCGAAAATGAACTTTGCAAATAGTTGTGGAATCACTCACCAACCACAGCTCAGGAACCATCCATCAGAGACATTGCCTTGTTCAAGTCCAAGCTCTTCATTCTACCAAGACTTAACCCAAACTCAAAGCGATCAAACGTCCACAAAGATTGGACGGCACTTCCCCTTAAATTTCCTTATTTCCATCCTACAACAACCACCAATATCCATTCAAAACCGCACACACAAATCTTGGACTATAAAACACACCTTCCGGCACAATAACAATAACTGAAGCTACACTTATCGGATTGAGATGATTCTTATGGCGTTACGAAGCTAAGACATATACCAACATTTCTTATGAAGACCTCGAAAGCCAAATTATACATATTCATGGTTAAAAACCGAGATCTTAGAGAAAAATGGAAACTGTCTGTGAAACAGGGCTTAAGAGCAGTCAAGGGTATTTCGGTCATTTCATAAGTTACTGTACTCCAATCGATCTGAAATTTTGTAGGTAGATAGCTATGTCATCGACCAACAACTTTCATGTTTTGGGCAAGGGTTGATTCAGCCTTTAACATGGTCGAACATACCGTGAAAAAACAGGGCAGATCACTAACCCTAAAACTGAAATTGCACATAAGCCGGAAAATTCCTTTAAGCAACTTAAACTAACTTATAAAACCTCAATATATCCCATACCAAAGCTATCAAACCATGGCCGACCAACAATTTTCATTTAAAATCAGAAAATTCACTAATAAATCAGAAATTTGTGAAACTCTACTTAAAATCATCCACAAAACCACATATTTAGCTACTATAAATCACTAATTTACCTTTATTAGAACAAAAAGGGAATTTTCCAAGTAAGGTACCTTATAAGCTCAGGAAAGATAATAGCTTAGAACTTCTTCTCCAAAAATCACTCCACCAAATCCTCCAAACCTACTTAGATAACACTTTTATGGAGTATTTTGCAAAATGGTTGGCTAAATCTCAAGATTCAAGCAAGTTTCGAAGTTAAAATGAATATATCTCTCTTGTTCTTTTCTCTCTCAATGCAGTTCGGCCAAGAAGGAGCAAGAATGGAAGATATTTTAGCCAAGAAACAAGATAAGAATGAAGGAAAACAGCTAGTCAAAGTTGGCTGCCGAAATGCCACGTCACAATCCGGCCGGATTGCAGGTCGGATTTGGGCAGTGGTGAATTCCAAATTTTTTCAAAACCCCAAGCCAATCCGGCCAGGTATGTGAGGACTCGCAAAAACTATTATTTTATGCCTAATTTATGGCTTAATAAATTATTTAATTGGATTTTATTTCCAAGGAATATTTTCTAGTCTTATTAGACCTAAATACATGGTAATATAACTTCGTTATATTTTTAAAATGATTCGTTTCGAAAATTAATTTCCTAGAGCGCGTTTCGTAAAAATAGTGAATAGTACTTGGAGATTTTATCCGCGTAGTAGCACAATAAGCTTGGAATATTAGAGACTTGTACTATGGTACTAAAATAGGTAATCTTAAGTATAAATATTCAAGTGATAGTTAGTAGTGCAATCGTTATAAGAATTTTTCGAAAGTTCGCGTTATAGCGGTAAAATTGACGGTACGCGTTTTCACACGCGCGACTTCATTTGAGGGACTTTAGACCTTTATTCCGGGACAATTAAGAGTGAATAATATTTATATTAACATGAGTGCATTAGAGGTTTAGTGCACTAGTGAACCAAACGCTCGAGAAATCGAGTCCAAACGCACCCTAAATTACACTATTTCAAGTTGACTTTGAGGTGCATTTTACACCACACAAAGAATCTTCCTTTGGAAGCCAATTGCATCAGCACACTCTCTCTCTCTTTACCTCACTTGGCCGAACAACAAAGAGGAGAAGAACTCTCCATTTGTTCTTCATTTTTCATCTTCAATCCATGCACCAAAATCCACCCAAATCACACCAAACTTGGAGATCTCTTAGCAAACCACTTGGAGACTACATTTAGCTAACAAAAGGCTGCATCTCACGGTTTCTTTGGAGCTTCAAGAGGGCCGAAATTTTCTGGTCTTGCACACCCAAGGAAGAGGTAATGATCAACCCACAAATTCTTGTCTTTTGGAGGTTATATAGCAAGATCAAACTCATGCATGCACTTAGTTACTTGTTTATGGTGTAAAAATGTGATTGTGGGCTCTTGGTATTCCCACACTTGAGTTGTTGTTGCTGATGTGATGATTAATGGTGATTATATTGTTGGTTTAGTGATTATAATGATGCATTAGTGATGGGTAATTAGTAGAAACTTCATTGGGTGTAAGAGGCTAGAACTTCCGATTTTGCCCCTGCTATGTTCGGCCATTTCCAGGCCAAATCTTAATGGTTTAATGGCTTGAATTGGATGTTTATAGGATGTATTAGATGTGTGAAAAATTTCATTGGAAAATATTGAGGTTTAATGGAGCAAATGAATTTTTTTCCGAAACCAGCAAATCTGGAAATCTGTCCCGTAATGCACTGTCCAGCGTTGGTATTTTGGCTATAACTCTGTCCTCGGATGTCGAAATCATGTGCCGTCGGTGGCGTTTGAAACTAGACATTCCTAGCTTTAATTTGGTATAAAATGCACGTTCTGATTCTCTGTGAGCAAGCCGAACCAAATGTTTTAAGTTCGCTGTCCTGTTGCTCTGCTCCTCTGGAATGAAGTGTACAGGCAGCAACTTGATGCCCGAATTTGAACCAGATGGGTGCCGAATTTGGGAATGACTTCTTCTGTGATATTTTAGTACTATGAATGTATTTTCCAACGGCGTAAGCCATGCTCAATTTCGAGCTATATTGACCGAGTTGTGACTGAAACAAGTGGACTGCTCTGTTTTGGAAAACCCTAACGTTTGGACTGGTTTGGAACCAAATCTTGTAGTGAACTTGTTAGTTGATGTTTTTGATATTAAACACTTACCAAAGATATTATGGGTGTATCTTAGACCCTCATTTTACAAATGAACCATGGTTGGATAACCTTCTTGGTTGAACGATTGGAAATTTGGGAAATGAAAGTCAAAGGCAGAATGCCTTAGGAATTTTCTTGAACTTCGGTTGGCTCATTAACTACCTTGCCGAAGGTATTTTTCCCCGAAATTCGATAGAGAGATACTTTCCATATAGTATTGAAACACTGCCAATTTTGGTGCCAATTCAAGTTCGTTTCGATACCTAATTAAAATTCTAAAGTTGGGGGTTCAAATCTGGAAATTCTTCTCCAGTCTTGAATTTGCTCAACTTCGGGCTACCGTATCTCGGTGCTCGAAACTCCGATTCTTGATCCGTTTGTTTTGTCATACACTTCACTTGCAACACTAATTGAGCTGAAAATTTCAGAGGCCGGTTTGCAACGTACGAATCGTGCCGAATTTTCAAAGTTGGCCAAAAACCAACTTCATTCTGCCATGAAAACCGACCCTGCGCCTTCACGCTCATTTTTGACCACTTTTCACTTCGATTCATGGAAAAGTGTCTTCTAGGAACTTATAGTACTCTCTAAGAGGTTTCCAACGGTATAAAGTTTTCCAATTCTCGACTTATACCGAGCGAGTTACGATTTTTCAAAGATTTATCATAAAACTGGAAAATTTTCCAATTCCAAGAAAATAGAGTTTTTCAAAAAACTCTTTATTCTTTTTATATTCTTAAACGTTTTGCTTACGATTTTCATGATAAAAACTCAAATAATATTATACCTAATAAACGGCAAGTTGAACCTCGATTTACGTGTAATTGAGGTTCCTTTTTGCAAAATAATTCTTAGATTGTACTAGTGTACAATCTTTCTTGATAAGTGGGTTAATTGTGTGATTATCCACTATTAATTTGCCAGGCGCACAAGGAGACCTTCAAGAGGATCTCACCGTGGACACTTGAACTTCCGGAAAATAATTCTTGTTGAATTGCTCGGTGAGTGTCAAGTGTGTGAATTTTGATACTTGTTTAATTGTGGTATTTGTTGAAAGTTTTAAAAATAAGGGCGGGTGTGTACTTTATCGCACTCGTTCTAATTTCAAATGAATGAATGGAATGTCTTGAATGAATGAATGAAATGCAATGTTATGTCATGAATGCTTGTGTCGTTGGAGTGAACCTCCTCGACTTTCAAAAATATGGGGGACGCCCAAACTCATAGGCCGACCTTGAACTCGAGCCGGCAATGGGCTTGGTCGGGAACTTGGGCGAGCCATGAGATTATAAGCTCGACCTAATAAGAGGTCTTGCTTGGCATACTTGTAGAGTATCGCCCAATAATAGACTTGTGGGCCCTTGAGGTGTACGGTGGACGGAGGAAAGTAAGTGGTGATCTACGGAAATGGAAATACCGACCCGGTTGACAGGAGGGTCAATGCGGGAAGGTATACGAATGACAACGGCAGATCGAGTGGAACTTAGCTCCTGAGAGCTACTATATCCTTGAATTGTTTCTGATTACTTTTCTTGTTTGAATAATTGATTGTTAAAAAGACATGGTTTTATTTATTAAATTTGGGTTTGTTATTTGACTAAGTGCTTGCATGTGTGTTCTTGGCCTCACGAGCGTTTAGCTCACCCTATAGTTTTGTTTTCCTTAACAGGACCGACTCTTGGAGAAATATGGAGAAACCATCCGTTGTAATTTTGTTAAGACTCCTGTTATATATTCTGACTAGGCCCTGGTTTGGGTTGTACTTTTGGAAATTGAAAACTTGAAAGGTTTGGGCCCTGATGTGTACTTTGAATTTAAGTCGTTTTATGATTACTCGATGTACTGGTTATACATTAAGTGACTTATTAAGCTTGAACGCTTCCGCATTATTGTATTCATGTTGCTCTCATCGAAGTGCTTAATTCGGTTTTAAATTGAATGGAATTGCTTGAGTCCTGGCGAGAGCTGGGCAGGCGTCCGCGGATACCCTTTGGTCCGCCTTAGGGAGATGTGGGGCGTCACAGTTGGTATCAGAGCCTAGGCTTCAGATCTCTGTAGCGTATCCTAGGCTTAAAGTTTAGGATGCCTGACTGTGGGATTAATTTGGATATTATGCGACAAGGATCTATTGTATCTTAGGGGTTAAAGAAATTTATTATTTGGGAGTTCTTATTTGGGACTTGCAGAAGAAACTGAGGAATTAGGTGATGTTATATTGAAGGAAGATATGGGATGAGAGATTTGTAGTGAAAGATTGGATGAATTTGAATTATCATTATATTTGTAAGTGTGGAAAGAATTGAGATAATTATTAGTACTGGCTATGGAGGGTAAGAGACCGAGATTTGATAGTCAAACTCCATGTGTGATGATTTTGAACCAAGATAAAAGTACAAAGGAATAAAATGTATTTTTCGCCCACATATCTTCTAAAGATATTCTGCTTTGAAAATTTAAAGAAAAACTAGGATGTACTAGTTTTATTTGTAAGCGATGAGTGGAAGTAAGATATATGTGCTTTAAATATGTGTAATTTTCCGATTTTGGTAAAAGGGTGAGTTTTACTTGAATTTCACATTTGAAAATTTGTGAATAACTAATGAGTTGTTGAACTTTGTATATGATGGGTTAATACAAGATTAACATTTTCTAAACTAAGTTTTCCCCCTTGATTGTATATTGGTGTAATCTCACACTTGAATTTGTCCATGCTTTACATGAAGAAAAATATATCTATATATCCTGAGTTTTCGAAAGAATGGCAAGCTTATGTTTAATAATGTGAATCCTGAACTTGATAAGATTTTTGATTACTTGAAATACTCTTCTTATGTTTTAAAATTCTTGACTTTCAAGAAGAGTGAGCCAATTTTAAATGTACGGACTGAGGCAACTTTGAGATATAGAGAGCAACTGCATTCAAGAGTACAAGTTAGTGTGAATTGATTTGGTTTCCATTTGACACGTAAGGTAGTAAGTTGTACTTATTCTTGGGTTTGAACTTGGAGCTTGAAACTTTAATTACAAAACCCTAAGACTGGTTATTTTGGAGATGATGGTGTTCCGACTGGTGGCTGGTTATTAAAGATTTTGAACTCCGAATGGATAATCTTGGTTTTAGCTTGCGTTATGGCTTTATTGGATCTAATTTCGTAAAGGCGTGTGATCTGATTGAAATTAGTGATGTCTGGACCCTTTGGGTTAACTATGGACTTAGAAAGGGGTAGTGCACGCTGTGAGGCCTTTTGTATCCTGCTTGTATGTACTTCTATATTTTTGTAGCACTTAATTGCCTATGTGCAATATTGGACATATTGGTCTTGTTTTGTAACTTCTAACCGTGTTATAACTTTTGATACATGTAACGAATCATGACCTGATTTTAAATGTGTTTGCAACTTGTATACGCAATGTGCTCTTTATGCTTAGCTATGCCTTTTCCTGTGCTTATAGACTTTTCTTAAGTAGGGTAGCAGGAACGAGAAAAGGGGACCGTGACCGAGGGCTTAGACAACCCTGTACTTGTGAGACAAATTGATAGACAGTTTCATATAATTTAATAGGTCCCTAGTACCGAATATGAATCGAACATAAACCCGAAGTATTTGGCTCTGCTTTGACCCTACTCTTGAACTTATTCGTACTGGTGTAGTTGTAGACCCGGCTACTACTCTTCTGTAGCGGTTGAACTGAAACTCTCTGGTGGGGCATTGCTTGTTGTGTTGTCCAGCACCACCAGGGATGAACTTTTGATTTGAAGCTTCGCTATATCCTGAATTTCTTCCAAATGTCTGGGACTTTACGTCCGACTTCAAGCCTTTTGCCTGTTTTATCTGATTACGCGATTAATTCCCTATTGGACCATGACTATTTGATAGGTTGGATTGGTGTGATATGTAATACTTGAACCTGATAAGTGATTATTATATAAGCCATGCTCTACTGGATGTAAGGGGTAAGTTAGCCTCGTCTGCACTTATTTCGGGAATCCGGGCTAGAAAGTTGTTAAGTAAAGGAGCTCAAGGGTATTTAGCTTTTCTTATTAATACTCCTAGCGATAAGGTGAATCTGGAGGACACACCGGTAGTAAAAGAATTTTCTGACGTTTTTCCTGAAGAATTGGAGTCTCTACCCCCGGAACGGGAAATAGCTTTTAAAATTGATTTAACCCCGGGAACAGCACCTATATCAAGGACACCATACAGGATGGCTCCAGCTGAGTTGAAGGAGTTGAAGTTACAATTACAGGATTTGTTGGAACGAGGTTTTATACGAGAGAGTGATTCTCCGTGGGGAGCCCCAGTTTTGTTTGTAAAGAAGAAAGATGGGAGTTTGAGGTTATGTATAGATTATCGAGGTTTAAATGATGTTACGATTAAGAATAAATACCCACTACCCCACATCGATGAACTGTTTGATCAATTGCAAGGGGCGGTGGTGTTTTCAAAGTTGGATCTAAGGCAAGGTTACTATCAATTGAGGATTTTGGAGAAGGACATACCTAAGACTGCTTTCAACTCGAGGTATGGGCACTTCGAGTTTGCAGTGATGCCTTTTGGGTTAACCAATGCACCTGCCGCTTTTATGGATTTAATGCATAGGGTTTTTAAGCCTTACTTGGATCAATTTGTGGTGATTTTCATTGATGACATTTTGGTGTATTCTAAGAATGTGAAAGATCATGAGAAACATTTGAGAATTGTTTTACAAATCTTGAGGGAACATCAGTTATATGCTAAGTTTAGCAAGTGTGAATTCTGGCTGAAGGAAGTGACTTTCCTAGGGCATATAATTTCTAAGGATGGGATTAAAGTGGATCCAGCTAAAGTGGAAGCTGTTTCGAAATGGAAACGACCGGAAAACCCAACGGAAGTTCGGAGTTTTATAGGATTGGCAGGGTATTACCGGAGATTCATCCAGGATTTTTCGAAAATCGCTGGACCTATGACTGAGTTGACCAAGAAAAATGGAAAGTTTATTTGGAATTCTAAGTGTGAAGGAAGTTTTCAGGAGTTGAAAAGACGGTTGACTAGAGCGCCTGTTCTAGCTCTACCAAATGGACATGATAGTTTTGTGGTTTACACCGATGCATCTAAGGAAGGTTTGGGATGTGTTTTGATGCAAAATGATAAAGTGATAGCTTATGCCTCCAGAAAGTTGAAACCGCATGAAGGAAATTATCCGACCCATGATTTGGAGTTAGCGGCTGTGGTCTTTGCTTTGATGAAATGGAGACACTATTTATACGGAGTGACATTTGAGGTTTTTACAGATCACAAAAGCCTTAAGTACTTATTTTCTCAGAAGGAGCTGAATTTGAGGCAACGTAGATGGATGGAATTTCTGGAAGATTATGACTGCATTATTAAGTACCATCCTGGGAAGGCCAATGTAGTGGCCGATGCTTTGAGCCGTCAGGTACAAATGGCTGGATTGATGGTTAAGGAATTTCGATTGTTGGGATGAAGTAGGTGAACGGAAAATCTTAGACACGACTACTGTATCTTGGATTGAGGAGGCTAATGAAAAGGTGAAATTGGTACGGCAAAGAATTCAAACCGCTCAGAGTAGACAAAAAAGTTATGCCGACAATCGGAGGAAGGATTTGGAGTTCACTGTTGGAGATATGGTATTTCTCAAGATTACGCCTTTAAAAGCAAGTTTGATGTCCGGAAAAGGGAAGAAACTACAACCAAGGTTTGTAGGGCCTTATAAGATTATTCAGCGAGTTGGGAATGTAGCCTATAAGCTGGAATTACCACCGAGTTTATCTCGTATTCATAACGTGTTTCATGTGTCCATGCTTAAGAAGTATCATCCAGACCCCTCTCATGTTTTACAACCGGAGAATATTGAGATTGATGAAACCCTAACCTATGAGGAGAGACCGGTAAAACTTCTGGATCGAAAGGTGAAGGAATTGAGGAACAAGCAGATACCACTAGTGAAAGTTCTATGGAAGAACCATGGAGTCGAGGAAGCAACATGGGAAGTTGAAGAGACAATCAAGGAGAAGTATCCAGACTTATTCATCGACCAAGGTAAATTTCGAGGACGAAATTTTCTTAAGGGGGAGAGGATGTGAGGACTCGCAAAAACTATTATTTTATGCCTAATTTATGGCTTAATAAATTATTTAATTGGATTTTATTTCCAAGGAATATTTTCTAGTCTTATTAGACCTAAATACATGGTAATATAACTTCGTTATATTTTTAAAATGATTCGTTTCGAAAATTAATTTCCTAGAGCGCGTTTCGTAAAAATAGTGAATAGTACTTGGAGATTTTATCCGCGTAGTAGCACAATAAGCTTGGAATATTAGAGACTTGTACTATGGTACTAAAATAGGTAATCTTAAGTATAAATATTCAAGTGATAGTTAGTAGTGCAATCGTTATAAGAATTTTTCGAAAGTTCGCGTTATAGCGGTAAAATTGACGGTACGCGTTTTCACACGCGCGACTTCATTTGAGGGACTTTAGACCTTTATTCCGGGACAATTAAGAGTGAATAATATTTATATTAACATGAGTGCATTAGAGGTTTAGTGTACTAGTGAACCAAACGCTCGAGAAATCGAGTCCAAACGCACCCTAAATTACACTATTTCAAGTTGACTTTGAGGTGCATTTTACACCACACAAAGAATCTTCCTTTGGAAGCCAATTGCATCAGCACACTCTCTCTCTCTTTACCTCACTTGGCCGAACAACAAAGAGGAGAAGAACTCTCCATTTGTTCTTCATTTTTCATCTTCAATCCATGCACCAAAATCCACCCAAATCACACCAAACTTGGAGATCTCTTAGCAAACCACTTGGAGACTACATTTAGCTAACAAAAGGCTGCATCTCACGGTTTCTTTGGAGCTTCAAGAGGGCCGAAATTTTCTGGTCTTGCACACCCAAGGAAGAGGTAATGATCAACCCACAAATTCTTGTCTTTTGGAGGTTATATAGCAAGATCAAACTCATGCATGCACTTAGTTACTTGTTTATGGTGTAAAAATGTGATTGTGGGCTCTTGGTATTCCCACACTTGAGTTGTTGTTGCTGATGTGATGATTAATGGTGATTATATTGTTGGTTTAGTGATTATAATGATGCATTAGTGATGGGTAATTAGTAGAAACTTCATTGGGTGTAAGAGGCTAGAACTTCCGATTTTGCCCCTGCTATGTTCGGCCATTTCCAGGCCAAATCTTAATGGTTTAATGGCTTGAATTGGATGTTTATAGGATGTATTAGATGTGTGAAAAATTTCATTGGAAAATATTGAGGTTTAATGGAGCAAATGAATTTTTTTTCCGAAACCAGCAAATCTGGAAATCTGTCCCGTAATGCACTGTCCAGCGTTGGTATTTTGGCTATAACTCTGTCCTCGGATGTCGAAATCATGTGCCGTCGGTGGCGTTTGAAACTAGACATTCCTAGCTTTAATTTGGTATAAAATGCACGTTCTGATTCTCTGTGAGCAAGCCGAACCAAATGTTTTAAGTTCGCTGTCCTGTTGCTCTGCTCCTCTGGAATGAAGTGTACAGGCAGCAACTTGATGCCCGAATTTGAACCAGATGGGTGCCGAATTTGGGAATGACTTCTTCTGTGATATTTTAGTACTATGAATGTATTTTCCAACGGCGTAAGCCATGCTCAATTTCGAGCTATATTGACCGAGTTGTGACTGAAACAAGTGGACTGCTCTGTTTTGGAAAACCCTAACGTTTGGACTGGTTTGGAACCAAATCTTGTAGTGAACTTGTTAGTTGATGTTTTTGATATTAAACACTTACCAAAGATATTATGGGTGTATCTTAGACCCTCATTTTACAAATGAACCATGGTTGGATAACCTTCTTGGTTGAACGATTGGAAATTTGGGAAATGAAAGTCAAAGGCAGAATGCCTTAGGAATTTTCTTGAACTTCGGTTGGCTCATTAACTACCTTGCCGAAGGTATTTTTCCCCGAAATTCGATAGAGAGATACTTTCCATATAGTATTGAAACACTGCCAATTTTGGTGCCAATTCAAGTTCGTTTCGATACCTAATTAAAATTCTAAAGTTGGGGGTTCAAATCTGGAAATTCTTCTCCAGTCTTGAATTTGCTCAACTTCGGGCTACCGTATCTCGGTGCTCGAAACTCCGATTCTTGATCCGTTTGTTTTGTCATACACTTCACTTGCAACACTAATTGAGCTGAAAATTTCAGAGGCCGGTTTGCAACGTACGAATCGTGCCGAATTTTCAAAGTTGGCCAAAAACCAACTTCATTCTGCCATGAAAACCGACCCTGCGCCTTCACGCTCATTTTTGACCACTTTTCACTTCGATTCATGGAAAAGTGTCTTCTAGGAACTTATAGTACTCTCTAAGAGGTTTCCAACGGTATAAAGTTTTCCAATCACTAACCCTAAAACTGAAATTGCACATAAGCCGGAAAATTCCTTTAAGCAACTTAAACTAACTTATAAAACCTCAATATATCCCATACCAAAGCTATCAAACCATGGCCGACCAACAATTTTCATTTAAAATCAGAAAATTCACTAATAAATCAGAAATTTGTGAAACTCTACTTAAAATCATCCACAAAACCACATATTTAGCTACTATAAATCACTAATTTACCTTTATTAGAACAAAAAGGGAATTTTCCAAGTAAGGTACCTTATAAGCTCAGGAAAGATAATAGCTTAGAACTTCTTCTCCAAAAATCACTTCACCAAATCCACCAAACCTACTTGGATAACACTTTTATGGAGTATTTTGCAAAATGGTTGGCTAAATCTCAAGATTCAAGCAAGTTTGGAAGTTAAAATGAATATTTCTCTCTTGTTCTTTTCTCTCTCTATGCAGCTCGGCCAAGAAGGAGCAAGAATGGAAGATATTTTAGCCAAGAAACAAGATAAGAATGAAGGAAAACAGCTAGTCAAAGTTGGCTGCCGAAATGCCACGTCACAATCCGGCCGGATTGCAGGTCGGATTTGGGCAGTGGTGAATTCCAAATTTTTTCAAAACCCCAAGCCAATCCGGCCAGGTATCCGGCCAAGAACTGGCCAGATTTCCGGCCGGATTCTCCAAAAACAAAGCAAACCATAAATTTTTCCTTTTCTTCTTCTTTCGGGCGTCACAATATAAGTTGCTCTTTAGGGAATATTAAAGCTTGTGGTGGAGTGATTTTGGGAGGAAGAAGCCTAAGCTACCATTTTTCTTGTTGTTAGAAGGTAACTTTCCAAGAAAACATCTCTTTACTTCAAATAATTGCATCATAATGGTTTAATGTTGTTAAATATGTAGTTTTATGGGAAAAATGATGGCTTGAGGTGGTGTTATGGAAAATTTCAGTCTTATTAGAGGATTTTCTGCCCTATTATGAAGCTTAATGTTTGACCTTGGATTGATAGCTTTGTGATGTGTATTATTGAGCTTTTATATGCTAGTTATAGTTGCCTAAAGGAATTTCCAGCTTGTGTTTGAAATTTCAGATTTAGGGTTTCTAAGTGAAATCATTGTACTTAAACATCCAACGCTCAAACAGATCAATTAACAATCAAACAGTAAGAGAGAGCCATTTGTGCTCCAAATAAACAGTGGTGGAGACGTTGGTTCTAAGCACAAGACTTCCCAAGAACTCATCGGGGCCAAATCATTTCATGACACACATGCAAGCACTCATGATATGCAGTCGAGAATGCAATGCAAGAAATAGTTCGAAAATGAACTTTGCAAATAGTTGTGGAATCACTCACCAACCACAGCTCAGGAACCATCCATCAGACACATTGCCATCTTCAAGTCCAAGCTCTTCATTCTACCAAGACTTAACCCAAACTCAAAGCGATCAAGCGTCCTCAAAGATTGGACGGCACTTCCCCTTAAATTTCCTTATTTCCATCCTACAACAACCACCAATATCCATTCAAAACAGCACACACAAATCTTGGACTATAAAACACACCTTTGGGCACAATAACAACAACTGAAGCTACACTTATCGGATTGAGACGATTCTTATGGCGTTACGAAGCTAAGACATATACCAACATTTCTTATGTAGACCTCGAAAGCCAAATTATACATATTCATGGTTAAAAACCGAGATCTTAGAGAAAAATGGAAACTGTCTGTGAAACAGGGCTTAAGAGCAGTCAAGGGTATTTCGGTCATTTCATAAGTTAATGTACTCCAATCGATCTGAAATTTTGTAGGTAGATAGCTATGTCATCGACCAACAACTTTCATGTTTTGGGCAAGGGTTGATTCAGCCTTTAACATGGTCGAACATACCGTGAAAAAACAGGGCAGATCACTAACCCTAAAACTGAAATTGCACATAAGCCGGAAAATTCCTTTAAGCAACTTAAACTAACTTATAAAACCTCAATATATCCCATACCAAAGCTATCAAACCATGGCCGACCAACAATTTTCATTTAAAATCAGAAAATTCACTAATAAATCAGAAATTTGTGAAACTCTACTTAAAATCATCCACAAAACCACATATTTAGCTACTATAAATCACTAATTTACCTTTATTAGAACAAAAAGGGAATTTTCCAAGTAAGGTACCTTATAAGCTCAGGAAAGATAATAGCTTAGAACTTCTTCTCCAAAAATCACTTCACCAAATCCACCAAACCTACTTGGATAACACTTTTATGGAGTATTTTGCAAAATGGTTGGCTAAATCTCAAGATTCAAGCAAGTTTGGAAGTTAAAATGAATATTTCTCTCTTGTTCTTTTCTCTCTCTATGCAGCTCGGCCAAGAAGGAGCAAGAATGGAAGATATTTTAGCCAAGAAACAAGATAAGAATGAAGGAAAACAGCTAGTCAAAGTTGGCTGCCGAAATGCCACGTCACAATCCGGCCGGATTGCAGGTCGGATTTGGGCAGTGGTGAATTCCAAATTTTTTCAAAACCCCAAGCCAATCCGGCCAGGTATCCGGCCAAGAACTGGCCAGATTTCCGGCCGGATTCTCCAAAAACAAAGCAAACCATAAATTTTTCCTTTTCTTCTTCTTTCGGGCGTCACAATATAAGTTGCTCTTTAGGGAATATTAAAGCTTGTGGTGGAGTGATTTTGGGAGGAAGAAGCCTAAGCTTCCATTTTTCTTGTTGTTAGAAGGTAACTTTCCAAGAAAACATCTCTTTACTTCAAATAATTGCATCATAATGGTTTAATGTTGTTAAATATGTAGTTTTATGGGAAAAATGATGGCTTGAGGTGGTGTTATGAAAAATTTCAGTCTTATTAGTGGATTTTCTGCCCTATTATGAAGCTTAATGTTTGACCTTGGATTGATAGCTTTGTGATGTGTATTATTGAGCTTTTATATGCTAGTTATAGTTGCCTAAAGGAATTTCCAGCTTGTGTTTGAAATTTCAGATTTAGGGTTTCTAAGTGAAATCATTGTACTTAAACATCCAACGCTCAAACAGATCAATTAACAATCAAACAGTAAGAGAGAGCCATTTGTGCTCCAAATAAACAGTGGTGGAGACGTTGGTTCTAAGCACAAGACTTCCCAAGAACTCATCGGGGCCAAATCATTTCATGACACACATGCAAGCACTCATGATATGCAGTCGAGAATGCAATGCAAGAAATAGTTCGAAAATGAACTTTGCAAATAGTTGTGGAATCACTCACCAACCACAGCTCAGGAACCATCCATCAGAGACATTGCCTTGTTCAAGTCCAAGCTCTTCATTCTACCAAGACTTAACCCAAACTCAAAGCGATCAAACGTCCACAAAGATTGGACGGCACTTCCCCTTAAATTTCCTTATTTCCATCCTACAACAACCACCAATATCCATTCAAAACCGCACACACAAATCTTGGACTATAAAACACACCTTCCGGCACAATAACAATAACTGAAGCTACACTTATCGGATTGAGATGATTCTTATGGCGTTACGAAGCTAAGACATATACCAACATTTCTTATGAAGACCTTGAAAGCCAAATTATACATATTCATGGTTAAAAACCGAGATCTTAGAGAAAAATGGAAACTGTCTGTGAAACAGGGCTTAAGAGCAGTCAAGGGTATTTCGGTCATTTCATAAGTTACTGTACTCCAATCGATCTGAAATTTTGTAGGTAGATAGCTATGTCATCGACCAACAACTTTCATGTTTTGGGCAAGGGTTGATTCAGCCTTTAACATGGTCGAACATACCGTGAAAAAACAGGGCAGATCACTAACCCTAAAACTGAAATTGCACATAAGCCGGAAAATTCCTTTAAGCAACTTAAACTAACTTATAAAACCTCAATATATCCCATACCAAAGCTATCAAACCATGGCCGACCAACAATTTTCATTTAAAATCAGAAATTTCACTATTAAATCAGAAATTTGTCAAACTATACTTAAAATCTTGAAATCATCCACAAAACCACATATTTAGCTACTATAAATCACTAATTTACCATTATTAGAACAAAAAGGGAATTTTCCAAGTAAGGTACCTTATAAGCTCAAGAAAGATAATAGCTTAGAATTTCTTCTCCAAAAATCACTCCACCAAATCCTCCAAACCTACTTAGATAACACTTTTATGGAGTATTTTGCAAAATGGTTAGCTAAATCTCAAGATTCAAGCAAGTTTGGAAGTTAAAATGAATATTTCTCTCTTGTTCTTTTCTCTCTCTATGCAGCTCGGCCAAGAAGGAGCAAGAATGGAAGATATTTTAGCCAAGAAACAAGATAAGAATGAAGGAAAACAGCTAGTCAAAGTTGGCTGCCGAAATGCCACGTCACAATCCGGCCGGATTGCAGGTCGGATTTGGGCAGTGGTGAATTCCAAATTTTTTCAAAACCCCAAGCCAATCCGGCCAGGTATCCGGCCAAGAACTGGCCAGATTTCCGGCCGGATTCTCCAAAAACAAAGCAAACCATATATTTTTCCTTTTCTTCTTCTTTCGGGCGTCACAATATAAGTTGCTCTTTAGGGAATATTAAAGCTTGTGGTGGAGTGATTTTGGGAGGAAGAAGCCTAAGCTACCATTTTTCTTGTTGTTAGAAGGTAACTTTCCAAGAAAACATCTCTTTACTTCAAATAATTGCATCATAATGGTTTAATGTTGTTAAATATGTAGTTTTATGGGAAAAATGATGGCTTGAGGTGGTGTTATGGAAAATTTCAGTCTTATTAGAGGATTTTCTGCCCTATTATGAAGCTTAATGTTTGACCTTGGATTGATAGCTTTGTGATGTGTATTATTGAGCTTTTATATGCTAGTTATAGTTGCCTAAAGGAATTTCCAGCTTGTGTTTGAAATTTCAGATTTAGGGTTTCTAAGTGAAATCATTGTACTTAAACATCCAACGCTCAAACAGATCAATTAACAATCAAACAGTAAGAGAGAGCCATTTGTGCTCCAAATAAACAGTGGTGGAGACGTTGGTTCTAAGCACAAGACTTCCCAAGAACTCATCGGGGCCAAATCATTTCATGACACACATGCAAGCACTCATGATATGCAGTCGAGAATGCAATGCAAGAAATAGTTCGAAAATGAACTTTGCAAATAGTTGTGGAATCACTCACCAACCACAGCTCAGGAACCATCCATCAGAGACATTGCCTTGTTCAAGTCCAAGCTCTTCATTCTACCAAGACTTAACCCAAACTCAAAGCGATCAAACGTCCTCAAAGATTGGACGGCACTTCCCCTTAAATTTCCTTATTTCCATCCTACAACAACCACCAATATCCATTCAAAACAGCACACACAAATCTTGGACTATAAAACACACCTTTCGGCACAATAACAACAACTGAAGCTACACTTATCGGATTGAGACGATTCTTATGGCGTTACGAAGCTAAGACATATACCAACATTTCTTATGAAGACCTTGAAAGCCAAATTATACATATTCATGGTAAAAAACCGAGATCTTAGAGAAAAATGGAAACTGTCTGTGAAACAGGGCTTAAGAGCAGTCAAGGGTATTTCGGTCATTTCATAAGTTACTGTACTCCAATCGATCTGAAATTTTGTAGGTAGATAGCTATGTCATCGACCAACAACTTTCATGTTTTGGGCAAGGGTTGATTCAGCCTTTAACATGGTCGAACATACCGTGAAAAAACAGGGCAGATCACTAACCCTAAAACTGAAATTGCACATGAAGCTGGAAAATTCCTTTAAGCAACTTAAACTAACTTATAAAACCTCAATATATCCCATACCAAAGCTATCAAACCATGGCCAACCAACAATT
Source organism: Coffea eugenioides (assembly GCF_003713205.1). Taxonomy (NCBI): domain Eukaryota; kingdom Viridiplantae; phylum Streptophyta; class Magnoliopsida; order Gentianales; family Rubiaceae; genus Coffea; species Coffea eugenioides. The sequence goes on from NW_020861763.1 coordinate 29,835, forward strand.
ATCATTTAAAATCAGAAAATTCACTAAATCAGAAATTTGTGAAACTCTTAAAATCTTAAAATCATCCACAAAACCACATATTTAGCTACTATAAATCACTAATTTACCATTATTAGAACAAAAAGGGAATTTTCCAAGTAAGGTACCTTATAAGCTCAGGAAAGATAATAGCTTAGAACTTCTTCTCCAAAAATCACTCCACCAAATCCTCCAAACCTACTTAGATAACACTTTTATGGAGTATTTTGCAAAATGGTTGGCTAAATCTCAAGATTCAAGCAAGTTTGGAAGTTAAAATGAATATTTCTCTCTTGTTCTTTTCTCTCTCTACGCAGCTCGGCCAAGAAGGAGCAAGAATGGAAGATATTTTAGCCAAGAAACAAGATAAGAATGAAGGAAAACAGCTAGTCAAAGTTGGCTGCCGAAATGCCACGTCACAATCCGGCCGGATTGCTGGTCGGATTTGGGCAGTGGTGAATTCCAAATTTTTTCAAAACCCCAAGCCAATCCGGCCAGGTATCGGCCAAGAACTGGCCAGATTTCCGGCCGGATTCTCCAAAAACAAAGCAAACCAGAAATTTTTCCTTTTCTTCTTCTTTCGGGCGTCACAATATAAGTTGCTCTTTAGGGAATATTAAAGCTTGTGGTGGAGTGATTTTGGGAGGAAGAAGCCTAAGCTACCATTTTTCTTGTTGTTAGAAGGTAACTTTCCAAGAAAACATCTCTTTACTTCAAATAATTGCATCATAATGGTTTAATGTTGTTAAATATGTAGTTTTATGGGAAAAATGATGGCTTGAGGTGGTGTTATGGAAAATTTCAGTCTTATTAGAGGATTTTCTGCCCTATTATGAAGCTTAATGTTTGACCTTGGATTGATAGCTTTGTGATGTGTATTATTGAGCTTTTATATGCTAGTTATAGTTGCCTAAAGGAATTTCCAGCTTGTGTTTAAAATTTCAGATTTAGGGTTTCTAAGTGAAATCATTGTACTTAAACATCCAACGCTCAAACAGATCAATTAACAATCAAACAGTAAGAGAGAGCCATTTGTGCTCCAAATAAACAGTGGTGGAGACGTTGGTTCTAAGCACAAGACTTCCCAAGAACTCATCGGGGCCAAATCATTTCATGACACACATGCAAGCACTCATGATATGCAGTCGAGAATGCAATGCAAGAAATAGTTCGAAAATGAACTTTGCAAATAGTTGTGGAATCACTCACCAACCACAGCTCAGGAACCATCCATCAGACACATTGCCATCTTCAAGTCCAAGCTCTTCATTCTACCAAGACTTAACCCAAACTCAAAGCGATCAAGCGTCCTCAAAGATTGGACGGCACTTCCCCTTAAATTTCCTTATTTCCATCCTACAACAACCACCAATATCCATTCAAAACAGCACACACAAATCTTGGACTATAAAACACACCTTTGGGCACAATAACAACAACTGAAGCTACACTTATCGGATTGAGACGATTCTTATGGCGTTACGAAGCTAAGACATATACCAACATTTCTTATGTAGACCTCGAAAGCCAAATTATACATATTCATGGTTAAAAACCGAGATCTTAGAGAAAAATGGAAACTGTCTGTGAAACAGGGCTTAAGAGCAGTCAAGGGTATTTCGGTCATTTCATAAGTTAATGTACTCCAATCGATCTGAAATTTTGTAGGTAGATAGCTATGTCATCGACCAACAACTTTCATGTTTTGGGCAAGGGTTGATTCAGCCTTTAACATGGTCGAACATACCGTGAAAAAACAGGGCAGATCACTAACCCTAAAACTGAAATTGCACATAAGCCGGAAAATTCCTTTAAGCAACTTAAACTAACTTATAAAACCTCAATATATCCCATACCAAAGCTATCAAACCATGGCCGACCAACAATTTTCATTTAAAATCAGAAAATTCACTAATAAATCAGAAATTTGTGAAACTCTACTTAAAATCATCCACAAAACCACATATTTAGCTACTATAAATCACTAATTTACCTTTATTAGAACAAAAAGGGAATTTTCCAAGTAAGGTACCTTATAAGCTCAGGAAAGATAATAGCTTAGAACTTCTTCTCCAAAAATCACTTCACCAAATCCACCAAACCTACTTGGATAACACTTTTATGGAGTATTTTGCAAAATGGTTGGCTAAATCTCAAGATTCAAGCAAGTTTGGAAGTTAAAATGAATATTTCTCTCTTGTTCTTTTCTCTCTCTATGCAGCTCGGCCAAGAAGGAGCAAGAATGGAAGATATTTTAGCCAAGAAACAAGATAAGAATGAAGGAAAACAGCTAGTCAAAGTTGGCTGCCGAAATGCCACGTCACAATCCGGCCGGATTGCAGGTCGGATTTGGGCAGTGGTGAATTCCAAATTTTTTCAAAACCCCAAGCCAATCCGGCCAGGTATCCGGCCAAGAACTGGCCAGATTTCCGGCCGGATTCTCCAAAAACAAAGCAAACCATAAATTTTTCCTTTTCTTCTTCTTTCGGGCGTCACAATATAAGTTGCTCTTTAGGGAATATTAAAGCTTGTGGTGGAGTGATTTTGGGAGGAAGAAGCCTAAGCTTCCATTTTTCTTGTTGTTAGAAGGTAACTTTCCAAGAAAACATCTCTTTACTTCAAATAATTGCATCATAATGGTTTAATGTTGTTAAATATGTAGTTTTATGGGAAAAATGATGGCTTGAGGTGGTGTTATGAAAAATTTCAGTCTTATTAGTGGATTTTCTGCCCTATTATGAAGCTTAATGTTTGACCTTGGATTGATAGCTTTGTGATGTGTATTATTGAGCTTTTATATGCTAGTTATAGTTGCCTAAAGGAATTTCCAGCTTGTGTTTGAAATTTCAGATTTAGGGTTTCTAAGTGAAATCATTGTACTTAAACATCCAACGCTCAAACAGATCAATTAACAATCAAACAGTAAGAGAGAGCCATTTGTGCTCCAAATAAACAGTGGTGGAGACGTTGGTTCTAAGCACAAGACTTCCAAAGAACTCATCGGGGCCAAATCATTTCATGACACACATGCAAGCACTCATGATATGCAGTCGAGAATGCAATGCAAGAAATAGTTCGAAAATGAACTTTGCAAATAGTTGTGGAATCACTCACCAACCACAGCTCAGGAACCATCCATCAGAGACATTGCCTTGTTCAAGTCCAAGCTCTTCATTCTACCAAGACTTAACCCAAACTCAAAGCGATCAAACGTCCACAAAGATTGGACGGCACTTCCCCTTAAATTTCCTTATTTCCATCCTACAACAACCACCAATATCCATTCAAAACCGCACACACAAATCTTGGACTATAAAACACACCTTCCGGCACAATAACAATAACTGAAGCTACACTTATCGGATTGAGATGATTCTTATGGCGTTACGAAGCTAAGACATATACCAACATTTCTTATGAAGACCTTGAAAGCCAAATTATACATATTCATGGTTAAAAACCGAGATCTT
>NW_020861764.1:0-18044 GCF_003713205.1 Coffea eugenioides
TAGTAGTTCACTCAAAAAAATATGCATGTGCAGCCTGAAAGGCTCACAAAATGTCTAGAAATTCAAAATATTTCTTGGGACATTAGTGAATATGTCACAATTTTTTATATTTGTTGAGAACATTTCTTTTTCTCACAGTTTATGTAAAAATTTCGGCAAAGCATATAAGTAATAGTGCCTCCACGACCAATGTCATCTTATTATCATATTCTTTTTTAGATAAATATTACTATGAATTGCTAGTTAGCATTTGTTGATTGGATTTCTTTTTCTTCATTTAATAATTGGAAGATTATTCTGTTAATGATTTGTTCATTATTGGAACGTGTCTTCAAATACTAAAAAAATGAAATCAACATAAATTTTTTATTTTTTGCCTCTTCGTTTATTGGATCTTTATCATGTGAAAGAACTTAGAGAAAATTTGATCCCAATTCTTATGAATTATTGGTTTGGTACAAACCTAACCTCATTTTCAGGACATCAATAATTGAACTTTTTTTAACAAAGTATATGACTGTTTTTCAACTACTACTGATTATGTAGTAAAAGCTGAACAGGTTGTGTCTGTGATTGCTATTAACATTGAGCAACTTCAAGTTTTAGAGTTAAGAGTTGAAGGACGTCGAATTGGAATGGGGTTTGCAAAACATGGTTTGACTGCAATTCCTGAACGACTCGCAACATTGGAAGTGTTAGAAGACGACATTGATGCGGTGTCCCGTGTCGTGTTTCGCGCAACCCCTCCTACTGATTATTTGCGCCTTAGAGATGAACTTGACTTGTTGGGTCCTTAGCAACTGAAAAGGAGGATGACGAGTGTTTAGAAACTTTTGTAGTAACATTTTTTATTGATTTTGTAGTAACTATTTTGTAGTAACATCATTTAATGTGCTTTTATAAATGGACTTCAAGTTATTCCCCATACAAAAAATACAAAAAAATTCAAAAAAAAACTACTATTTCTAGTTTATTTAGCCTTAGATTAATTGACAATAAAAAGTGGCATAAATTAGCTGTTGGACCAACTACAGTATCTGTGTTTTTGCATGCTCTGTTAGTTTTAACAGATTACTTATATAACAAAATTTATTTCAATGATGTTTGTTTGAAAGGCTTACTATATCCATCATGGATAATATCATTGTTAAATTGTGATTTGCTCTAAATCTCCCTTGATAATTTAATTATACCAAACTAATTTAGAGTGGTGTTTAAACAAGATAATTCAAAATTAGGACTTCATAATAGAATATGTGTTGTGCTTGCAATCATCAAACTGCTTCACTTTTGATTGCTAAAATATTGTTTTATGTCTATAGGTCTAGAAAGCTAAAAATTTATAATGAGGGGGAGTAAAAACTCCTGCGATAGCTTGTGATTTGTTTCAAATCTCCATTGATATTTTAATTATACCAAAAAAATTTTAGAATTTGGTTTAAACAAGATAATTCAAAGTTAGGACATCATGATAGAATTATCACGATATGCACAAGATTATACAAATCGATTTTGCTATGAAATATGATCCAAACAGTAATGCAAATAGGATCGCATATTGTAATTTTAACAAAATTTGATTTTCAGAATTCAAATATTAATGAACATGTTTATGCATATTCCTTCAAATTTATGTGTAAAATTAATTAGTTTAATCTCAATTACCTTTAATTTTCTCTTGTTGTTTGAGGTTATAGCACTTCATTTAAAAAATACATATCTGTGGTTTGAAAGATTCACAAATAGTCTAGAGTTCAAATTATTTTTTGGGACGTTAGGAAATATATCATAACTTGTTATATTTTTTGAGAAATTTTCTTTTTCTTATAGTTCATATAAAAATTTCAACTAACTATAACAGTAATAATGCCTCCACGACCAATGTCGTATTATTATCACATTACTTTTTAGTAAAAATTACAATGAATTGTTTGTTGGTATTTGTTGATTGGATTACCATTTTTTCATTCATAATAAGAACATTGTTCTGTTAATGATTTGTTGATTATTGGAACATGGAACATGCCTTCAAATGCTAAATGCTAAAATATGAAATCAGTATACATCATTTATTTGTTGCCTCTTCATTTATCGGATCTTTGTTATGTCAAATTTGGTCTCCATTCTTACAAATTATTGGTTTGGTACTAACCAAACCTCTTTTTTACGAGATCAATAATTGAATTTTTTTAACATTGTATATAACTATTTTTCAGCTACTATTTCTAGTTTTTCTAACCCTAGATTTAATTGTTAGTAAAAAATGGGATATATTAGCAGTGGGGCCAACTTCAGTATTTGCTTTTTTGCATGCTCTGCAAGTTTTAGCTGATCACCTATATAACAAAATTTATTTTAATGAAATTTGTTTAAAAGACTTGCTATACCTATCATGGATAATATCATTGTTAAGTTGTAATTTGTTTTAAATCTCCCTTGATATTTTAATTATACCGAATAATTTAAGAGTGGTGTTTAAACAAGATAATCCAAAGTTAAGACATCGTGATAGAATATATGTTCTTCTTACAATGGTCAAAGTGTTTCACTTTTGATCGTTAAAATATTGTTTTATGTCTATAGGTCTAGAAAGTTAGAAAGTTATAGTAAGAGGGAGAGAAAACTCCTGCTATTCGTTTCAAATAAAAGATTTCTAGAAATTGCTGAGAATTATTAATATATGCGTACGATTTTACATAGTACAACAGTTATCAAAGTTTTACTAAATACTTGAATATGTATTAAATGCTAAAAAAGTCTCAGCATACTTCTTTTATTTTTTGACTTTTATGTTCATTATGTCTTAGCGGTATTTAGAAATTTGGCAGAAATTTGAGAAAATTAAACATAAATTCCTATGAGTTAATATTTGCGTACAAACCAAGTCTATTTTCTTGAAGGCCGTGTTTGAATTCGTTTTTCAAATATTGCTTATGGTTGCTTTTCAACTACCTTCTCTAAATTTTCTAATCTTAGATTTAGCTAATATTGAGAAGTTAGTTATACCAGCAATAGGGCAGCTGTTGTATTTGTAATTTTGCAAGCTTTACTTGTTTTAGTTCATCTCCTATATGACATAAATTATCTTAATAAAGTTGGCATAAAAATTTTGTTACATCTAGTGTAGACAATATAGTTGTAGAAACTGCTAGAAAGTACTGAGAATTATCAAGATATGCAGAAGATTCTACACATCAAATGCACTATGAAATATAATCCAAATAGTAATGCAAATATAATCATTTGGAGAAAATAATATGAGGCAACTAATGTGAACATAAAAAAAAATCACATTTTGACCATTTTAGAATAAGTGTATTGTGAGCTTAAATTGATAATATATGAACTTTAATATCAATTTGTGGATAAGCCAATCAATAAGCAATTAAAAGATCGCAATATAACAATAAGTAAATAAAAGGGAAAGAATTGCAAACCAATTAACTACACAGCTCCTCTTGAGCTTGTAGATTAATTCAAATAAGCTTCTTCAAATTGATGAATTACAATCACTCTTGCGTACAAAGGAAGGTTCACCTCCTCCTTGCCCCGAACACCACTCGGTCAAGCCAGGACGTTTTACTATCCCTCAGGACAACCCTCACAGAGCTACACTCATGAAAGATTCACTCACAAATGAAAAGCTTACAATGAACCTCACACCACTAAGACTACAAATCTTCTTTGATGAGTATTTTCTCACTAAAATCACTCAAGATCTTTTGTATCTTCAGTGTGCAAAAGTTGTTTGAAGTGTCTGACCAACCACTATTTATATAGGACCAAGAAAGTGCCTCATTAATGCTTCCAACGGATAGAAAGTAGCTGAACAGTCAACTAGCCGTTGGTAGTGTCGGACGTCCGATAGCCCTGTTTTATGCGTCCGACAGCAGGCAGTGAGTTTCAGAGATTTTCTTCAATTCTTTCGGACGTCCGGTGCAAGCTCTTTGTGCGTCCGACAACAAACAAACAGATTTGAGAAATTATCTTGTTTCTATCGGACGTCCGGTAGAGACATATTCAGCGTCCGATAGTTTCGTCGATTTCGAAGGACCCTATCGGACGTCCGAAGCATGCGTCCGAAGTTGTGCAATGATTATCGGACGTCCGATCCTGACTTCTTGAGCGTCCGACAGCTTCAGCATACTTTGTCATCTTTCAATTGTACTTGATCTTTGGAACTAATTTGCTTCATAACTGAATAGATCTTTTAAGAGACATTAGTAACATCCATTTGTTTTGTAAACATCAAAAGATAGGGATCAAGATCAACAGTAATTTTAACAAAATTTGATATTCAGAATTAGTATATATTAATGAACATTTTTTATGCATATTCCTTCAACTTATTTGTAAAATTAATTAATTTAATCTCGATTACCTTTACGTTTGTCTTGTTGCTTGATGTTATAGCACTTCACTCAATAAATACACATGTGCTGCCTGAAAGGTTCACAAAAGGTTCAGAAAGTCAAATTATTTTTTGGGACATAAGCGAATATGTCACAATTTGTTATATTTTTTCAGAGCTTTTTTTTCCCCATTGTTTACGTAAAAAAGTTGAATAAGTATATCAGTAATAGTGCCTCCACGACCAATGTCGTCCTATTATCACATCCTTTTTAGGTAAATATTACTATGAATTGGCAGTTGGTATTTTTTGGGTGAATTTCCTTTTCTTTATTTGATAATTGAAAGATTGTTCTATTAGTGATTTGTTGATTATTGGAACATGTCTTTAAATGCTAAAAAATGAAATCAGTATACATTTTTTTATTTTTTGCCTCTTCGCTTATTGGATCTCTATCATGTCTAAGAATTTGAAGAAAATTTGAGAAAATTTGATCCCAAGTCTTATGAATTTGATCCCGAGCCTCTTTTTCATGAGATCAATAATTGAATTTATTTTTTCGACATTATATATGACTATATTTCGACTATTATTTCTAATTTTTCTACCCTTAGATTTTATTGACAATAAAAAGTGGGATATATTAATTGTAGGGTCAACTATAGTATTTGTATTTTTGTATGCTCTGATAGTTTTGATTGATCTCTTATATAACAAATTTCATTTTAATAAAATTTGTTTAAAAGGCTTGCTATATCAATCATGGACAATATCATTGTTAGGCTGTGATTTGATTTAAATCTCCATTGATATTTTAATTATGCCAAACAACCTTAGAGTAGTGTTTAAACAAATAATCCAAAGTTAGGACATTATGATAGAATATATGTTCTGCATGCAACGGTCAAACTATTTCACTTTTGATCATTTTAATATTGGTGTATGTCCATAGGTCTGGAAAGTTAATTTTAATTTGAGAATTGTAATTTTTATAAAATTTAATATTTTGATTTAGAATATTAATGAACGTTTTTATGCATATTCTTTCAAGTTATTCGTAAAATTAATTAGCTTAATCTCAATTACATTTAACTTTCTCTTGTTGCTCATCATTATATCACTTTACTCAAAAAATAATGATGTACATCTTGAAAGCTTCACAAAAAATCTAGAGATTCAAATTTCTACTAAAAATTTTTCTTTTCCTTTTCGTTTCGTTGTTTATGGTTATAGGATTTTTTAAATATATATATATATATATATAGTCAGTTGAAAATTTCACAAGAAACCCGACGATTCAAATTGCTTGTTGGGATCTTGGTGAATCTGTAATACTCTATTACTTTTTTTTAAATTCTTCTTGTTCTCATTGTCCGTCTAAAAACTTATGCTAGGCATATCAATAATGATGGTTACGCGATCAATGTCATCTTGCTATCACAATCTTTTCGAGGTAACTATTTATATGACTTACTGATGGCATTTGCTGATTGTATTTTTTTTCTTCTTATGGCAATTAAAAATTTTTTCAACTGGTGGGTTGGAGATAGTTCATAAAAGATTTGCTGAATACTTGAACATGACTTGAATAATTGTTACATTATAACCTACTTCAAATCTCTCGATATTTTTATTATCCTAAACAACTTCAGAGTAACGTCCATGCAAAATAATTTTAAGTTAGTACAACATCACTACGTATACATTCTACTTGCATTGATCAAAACTATTTAGCTATTTATTGTTGAAATATAGTTCTAAGTTCATAGGTTCATGAAGTTAAAAAATTATGGCAACAGTGTGCAGGACTCTTAGTTTCATGTAAAAAAATTCTAGAAGTCACTAAGGATTATTAGGATATGCATAAGGTTGTACTACTGATTTCGCTTTGGAATATGATTTAAAGAGTAATGAAACATGATCATTTGGAGAAGCCAATATGAGGCAAATGATATAGAAATAAAGAATAATATTCTATCCCTTTTGAATTAAGTGTACTGTGAAGTTGAAATTGATGATATATGGACTTTCATATTAATTTGAAAATTTTGTATTTAACTAAATTTGATATGGTAAATTATAATATTGATAAACTTACTTTTCAAATATTTTCAACCAGTTGTAAAACTAATGTAGTAACCTTTCTTTATGTTGCTTGTGATTAGAGAGCTTTACTGAAAAAATGTAGATGCAAAGACTAAAAATTTCACAATAAATCCAAAGATTTAAATTGCTTATTGAAATTTTTACAAATTTGTAGAGATCTGTTATGTTTTTTAAAACATTTCTTTTTTTCATGATCATCATAAAAATTTATGTTAAATGCATCAGTAATGATGCGTGACCGATCAATATCATATTGTTATCATATTCTCTGTTGTCATAACTATCAATATAAATTGTTTTAAAATGCAAAAAAAAAATCGACATACTTCTTTTATATTTTTTTACTCTTATATTTATTATGATTTAGCGGTGTTTGGAAATTTAACAGAACCTTTGAGAAAATTTAATCCAAATCCCATGAGTTAACATTTGAATACAAAACAAGACTCTCTTTCATAGAGCCTGTGTTTAAATTCATTTTTTAAAATTTGCGTATAGTTGTCTTTCAACTACCATCTCTAAATTCTCTAGTACTAGATTTAACTAATTTTGAGAAACCTCTCATTCCATCGGTGTAGATATATTAGTTGTGGGACCAAATACAGTATTTATATTTTTGCATGCTCTGCTAGTTTTAGTTGATCAATTATAAAACAAAATTCATTTTACTGAAATTTGTTTAAAAGGCTTGTTATATCCATCATGGACAATATCATTGTTAGGTTGTGATTTATTTTAAATCTCTCTTGATATTTTAACTACCCAAAACAACTTTAGAGTGAAGTTTAAACAAAATAATCCAAACTTAGGATAACCTGACAGAATATATATTCTGCTTGCATGCTCTACTTGTTTTAACTCATCTTTTATATAACATAAATCATCTCAATAAAGTTGGTTTCAAAAAAGTTGTTGAATCCAGCATAGACAATATCATTATTAAGTTGTGAAACTGTTGAGAACTATTGAGATATGTACAAGATTATACACATTGATTTCGCTGTGAAATCTGATCCAGATGGTAATTCAAATAGAATCACTTGGAAAAAGCAATATGAGGCGATTGATGCGAACATATAAAAATCATGTTCTATTTTGATAAAGTTCATAGGGATATCATGTTCTATCCATTTTAGACTAAGTGTATTGTGAGGTTGAAATTGATAATATATGAACTTTAATATCAATTTGTGGATTATAAACAAAATATGATATTCAGAATTAGAATATTAATGAACCTTTTTTTATGCATATTCCTTCAACTTGTTTATAAAATTAATTAGTTTAATCTCAATTACCTTTAACTCTCTTTTGTTGCTCGAGATTATAGTAGTTCACTCAAAAAAATATGCATGTGCAGCCTGAAAGGCTCACAAAATGTCTAGAAATTCAAAATATTTCTTGGGACATTAGTGAATATGTCACAATTTTTTATATTTTTTGAGAACATTTCTTTTTCTCACAGTTTATGTAAAAATTTCGGCAAAGCATATAAGTAATAGTGCCTCCACGACCAATGTCATCTTATTATCATATTCTTTTTTAGATAAATATTACTATGAATTGCTAGTTAGCATTTGTTGATTGGATTTCTTTTTCTTCATTTAATAATTGGAAGATTATTCTGTTAATGATTTGTTCATTATTGGAACGTGTCTTCAAATACTAAAAAATGAAATCAACATAAATTTTTTATTTTTTGCCTCTTCGTTTATTGGATCTTTATCATGTGAAAGAACTTAGAGAAAATTTGATCCCAATTCTTATGAATTATTGGTTTGGTACAAACCTAACCTCATTTTCAGGACATCAATAATTGAACTTTTTTTAACAAAGTATATGACTGTTTTTCAACTACTACTGATTATGTAGTAAAAGCTGAACAGGTTGTGTCTGTGATTGCTATTAACATTGAGCAACTTCAAGTTTTAGAGTTAAGAGTTGAAGGACGTCGAATTGGAATGGGGTTTGCAAAACATGGTTTGACTGCAATTCCTGAACGACTCGGAAAAGTAAGTTTATCATTGTTATATCCATCATGGACAATATCATTGTTAGGTTGTGATTTATTTTAAATCTCTCTTGATATTTTAACTACCCAAAACAACTTTAGAGTGAAGTTTAAACAAAATAATCCAAACTGACAGAATATATATTCTGCTTGCATGCTCTACTTGTTTTAACTCATCTTTTATATAACATAAATCATCTCAATAAAGTTGGTTTCAAAAAAGTTGTTGAATCCAGCATAGACAATATCATTATTAAGTTGTGAAATTGTTGAGAACTATTGAAATATGTACAAGATTATACACATTGATTTCGCTGTGAAATCTGATCCAGATGGTAATTCAAATAGAATCACTTGGAAAAAGCAATATGAGGCGATTGATGCGAACATATAAAAATCATGTTCTATTTTGATAAAGTTCATAGGGATATCATGTTCTATCCATTTTAGACTAAGTGTATTGTGAGGTTGAAATTGATAATATATGAACTTTAATATCAATTTGTGGATTATAAACAAAATATGATATTCAGAATTAGAATATTAATGAACCTTTTTTTATGCATATTCCTTCAACTTGTTTATAAAATTAATTAGTTTAATCTCAATTACCTTTAACTCTCTTTTGTTGCTCGAGATTATAGTAGTTCACTCAAAAAAAATATGTATGTGCAGCCTGAAAGGCTCAAAAAATGTCTAGAAATTCAAAATATTTCTTGGGACATTAGTGAATATGTCACAATTTTTTATATTTTTTGAGAACATTTCTTTTTCTCACAGTTTATGTAAAAATTTCGGCAAAGCATATAAGTAATAGTGCCTCCACGACCAATGTCATCTTATTATCATATTCTTTTTTAGATAAATATTACTATGAATTGCTAGTTAGCATTTGTTGATTGGATTTCTTTTTCTTCATTTAATAATTGGAAGATTATTCTGTTAATGATTTGTTCATTATTGGAACGTGTCTTCAAATACTAAAAAATGAAATCAACATAAATTTTTTATTTTTTGCCTCTTCGTTTGTTGGATCTTTATCATGTGTAATAACTTAGAGAAAATTTGATCCCAATTCTTATGAATTATTGGTTTGGTACAAACCTAACCTCATGAGATCAATAATTGAACTTTTTTAACAAAGTATATGACTGTTTTCAACTACTACTGATTATGTAGTAAAAGCTGAACAGGTTGTGTCTGTGATTGCTATTAACATTGAGCAACTTCAAGTTTTAGAGTTAAGAGTTGAAGGACGTCGAATTGGAATAGGGTTTGCAAAACATGGTTTGACTGCAATTCCTGAACGACTCGCAACATTGGAAGTGTTAGAAGACGACATTGATGCGGTGTCCCGTGTCGTGTTTCGCGCAACCCCTCCTACTGATTATTTGCGCCTTAGAGATGAACTTGACTTGTTGGGTCCTTAGCAACTGAAAAGGAGGATGACGAGTGTTTAGAAACTTTTGTAGTAACATTTTTTATTGATTTTGTAGTAACTATTTTGTAGTAACATCATTTACTGTGCTTTTATAAATGGACTTCAAGTTATTCCCCATACAAAAAATTCAAAAAAATTCAAAAAAAAACTACTATTTCTAGTTTATTTAGCCTTAGATTAATTGACAATAAAAAGTGGCATAAATTAGCTGTTGGACCAACTACAGTATCTGTGTTTTTGCATGCTCTGTTAGTTTTAACAGATTACTTATATAACAAAATTTATTTCAATGATGTTTGTTTGAAAGGCTTACTATATCCATCATGGATAATATCATTGTTAAGTTGTGATTTGCTCTAAATCTCCCTTGATAATTTAATTATACCAAACTAATTTAGAGTGGTGTTTAAACAAGATAATTCAAAATTAGGACTTCATAATAGAATATGTGTTCTGCTTGCAATCATCAAACTGCTTCACTTTTGATTGCTAAAATATTGTTTTATGTCTATAGGTCTAGAAAGCTAAAAATTTATAATGAGGGGGAGTAAAAACTCCTGCGATAGCTTGTGATTTGTTTCAAATCTCCATTGATATTTTAATTATACCAAAAAAATTTAGAATTTGGTTTAAACAAGATAATTCAAAGTTAGGACATCATGATAGAATTATCACGATATGCACAAGATTATACAAATCGATTTTGCTATGAAATATGATCCAAACAGTAATGCAAATAGGATCGCATATTGTAATTTTAACAAAATTTGATTTTCAGAATTCAAATATTAATGAACATGTTTATGCATATTCCTTCAAATTTATGTGTAAAATTAATTAGTTTAATCTCAATTACCTTTAATTTTCTCTTGTTGTTTGAGGTTATAGCACTTCATTTAAAAAATACATATCTGTGGTTTGAAAGATTCACAAATAGTCTAGAGTTCAAATTATTTTTTGGGACGTTAGGAAATATATCATAACTTGTTATATTTTTTGAGAAATTTTCTTTTTCTTATAGTTCATATAAAAATTTCAACTAACTATAACAGTAATAATGCCTCCACGACCAATGGCGTATTATTATCACATTACTTTTTAGTAAAAATTACAATGAATTGTTTGTTGGTATTTGTTGATTGGATTACCATTTTTTCATTCATAATAAGAACATTGTTCTGTTAACGATTTGTTGATTATTGGAACATGGAACATGCCTTCAAATGTGTTGCGCCCCATTTTTTTTGTGATGGAAAATATAAGTATAAAAATAGGTATTTACAAAATATGTAATTTTATTTTAAAATAAATGAAAAAGACCTAAAATGGGACTTTAAAGAATGCGACAATTTGGGTCCAAATATTTAGTCTAAAAAGGGTTTTCAAGAAAAAGGGGAGTCGCCACTTGGTATTGAGTTTGGATGTACCAAGTCACCCAAAAAATGTATTTAAATAAAATAAAATAAAACCCTTTTCGACAACTCCAGGTCTTTGAAAGATAAGAGAAAATGGATTCGGGAGTCACGGTTGAAGAAAGGGAAGGCAAAGGTTCGATTAACTCAAACCTAAGGCACCCTTTCAACCTAGTCTAAGCTAGTTGCGAGGTTTAGTCAAAATTTTCCTAATCTAACCCTTAATTTATCATATTTGAATGTTTCCTACATGGATGCAAATCTAAATTTATAAAATATCGAAAGGGTAAAAATATCCATTCAAGGGTTTAATCGAACCAATCGCATTAATTGCGAAGGCCACAATGATTCCTTGAAAGTGTCACGAGTATGCGAATGATGAAATTAAAATAAAAGAAAAGAAATTACATTATGTACATATATAAGTGATCAAAGAAAAATGGAATGCAACATAAAGGGTACGGGAGGCAAAAACTCGTGACATAATTTTCTTATACATGGATTAATAGGGTATTTAAACTAAAAAGTTATAATCACCAATTTCCCATGTTTGAAAAATAATTATCCTAACATGAACAAGCAAATGAACTAGCTTAAATGAGATGCAATTCTAAATGACATGATTAGTACCTATAGAGGGTAAGGGATAATATAATAGGGAATATCATGCAAATGAGAAAAGATCCTAAAAATGAAAATATGCATGAAAATGTAATGAATATCACAAAAAAAATGAATCTAACGCACGAACGATCTAAGGGTCTAGCGTTGGACTAGCCCATTTCTAAAAATCCTTACTAGCGTTGGACTAGCAAGTAAATGGAGGGAGAAGCCACAACTAGCGTTGGACTAGTGTGGTGACGTCATGCATTTTTAATACATAATAAGACAAGTAGACATAGATTAAAGCAAATAAACACATAAGAGCACGTAGCACGTAACACATAAGCATAATATCTAGATGCAAAAATCCTAAGGAAAGCAGGTAAGGCACGTAACATATAAGCCACATAAGCACACAACCTATCTATTACATCGGGGAGCGCCTAACTACAATCTAAAAGGGAAAATAAAATAAAACAAATCTAATTATCCTATCTATTACATTTTTGAGGTATTTAAGTGCCTCTCAAATAATTATAAAATTAACTAAACAAACATAAGAAAATTTAAATGAACATTCAAATCGAATAAACAAAGCATATAAAAATGTATAAACACATAGGAACACGTAGGAGCATATAAGAGCACGTAATTGACATTGAAATAATAATAATGGGGTACCTCCCTTTTGAAGTGGTGACTAAACGGAGTCAAATTGCCCTATTTATACTCACAATGAACAAAAGAATCATGGCACCAATTTAATTGAAAAACTAATAATAATGAAAATTCACCTCAATATGTCATACGTAAATAAATTTAAGAATATCTAAAAATTACAAGTTGAACATACTCAAAAGTAACATAATTAGCTATTAAAGAAAAGAAACAATCATAATAAAGAGAGTCAAAATTCATCAGGGACTGAATTGCAAAAACTGAAAAACTTTTGGGGACAAAAGTTATATTTTTCCAAAGTTTAGAGGTCAAAATTAAATGAAAGATAAAATTCAAGGACCAAAGTGCAATTAATTTAAGGACCTAAGTGAAACAAATTTAAAATGTTCTGGGCCGAAGTGAAACCACTCCAAAGATCAGGGGCTAAAGTGCAAAAATCGGTTTCTGATCTTCTTAGGAAAACAGGCCACTGGGCCATCATTTTATTTATTTGGGCCGAACACTACCTAAGCCCAGCCGAAAGTCCAAGCCAAACACACAACCCAGCCTGCCTTTTTATCGCTCAAACCCAACCAAAATGAACAGACTCTGATCTTCTAGCCCAACCGAAACCCAAGGGAAATAAATCAAAACCCATTTTCAAAACACAACCAAAACTAACTCTTGGCCCAACCGAAGATAAAACATTAGCCCAAACCATTTTTTTTCTTTCTTTTCTTTCCTTTCTTTTTTTTCTTTTTCTCTTCTTCTTCTTCTTTCTTTTCTTTCTTCCCCGTTCGTTCGGTTTCTTCTCCTTCCCCGGCGACCTGAAGCTCCTCGCAGCTACTGGCCATGGCGGCGCCGCCGCCGCCAGCCACCGGCGAATTTTTTCGGTCACAGAAAATTGTCAAAATACACCCCCTCATTCGATTTTTCGCATATATCCCATTTCCGGAGTTAGTTTTTACAAGAAATGACCCAAAAGTGTCCAAAATGTAAAAAAAACAGTCCAGCTTTTATATTTTTAAAACCTCAAATCTTCACCAAAAATCATAAAATTTATGCCAAAACACTCCTTATAGCTTCTACATTACAACTATAATCTTAATTTGACAAGAAAATAACATTAAAAGGCTAGAATAAAGTAAAACAGCCCCTAAAATTTATTTTTTTTATTTTGGCATTTTCACAAACACTTGACATGCATTCATGGACCCATTTCTTTTTTCTTAGTTCTGTGCATGACTTGTGCCAAAAACTCAGCAACCCAACAACCAAGGAAACCAGCAAAAGCAAAAGAAAATTAAACAATGGAGCATGGATTTAATGTTCCAAACAAAACTAAAAATTACCTCAATGTAGGTGTGTCTGAGATTGAGAGGGGAAAGGGAAAGGAGAACCGAGAGACTGAGGGGGATTTTTCTTCTTCTTCTTGTGTGTTTTCCGTTTCTTTCCTCTGCCGAAGTCCGAGAGAGGGAGAGAGTGAGCCGTGAGTAGAGTGAGGGAGTGTTTTCTTTTTTCTTTGTGGCTTGTCTGTGAGAGAGAGAGCCGAGTGAAGAGTTTTTTTTTTTTTTTCTTGTTCTGTCCGTCTGAGGGTCTTGTAGCCAAAATGGAGCTTGTGTGTTGGATTTGCCAAAATGATGATTTCTTAGCTAATGAAAAGAAAGGTCCATGGCAATTGAGTGTGGAATGGGTTAATAGTTGTTTTGGTAGAGAAAATGATGAAAGTGATTTTTCATTTCTTGATTTTTCTCTTTTGTTTTGTGTTTTTTTTTTTTTACCAAAAACAAACCTACAAAAATGAGAAAATCATTCATTAATATATATTATAAAAATGGTAATAATAATAACTTATCAAATAGATAAAATTTCAGGAAAATATTAAAAATTGACAAAAATTTGGTGTCTACAGCTTGCCCCTCTTTGTCTAGAGTTTCAAAGAAACTCAAGACAAAGACGTAGACACCAAATTGCTTACCTGTTTCTTTTAACCGCACCTGAGCTAAAATAATAAACCAACACTTGGCTATAATTATTGAGCAAAATGATGCAATGAAATCACAAAAATGTGACCGAACTCATGTAGAGTTGCCTACGTATCCTGCCATGGGAATCAGGTCAAACGTAGTTCGAATGCAAGCTATTCGAACGACTGACGCTTTTGAAATGATGAGTGACCCCAAAATTTTAAAATGAACTGACCCAAACAAAAATTTAAAACGGGACTGACCCGAACCAGAAATTTCAAATGGGACTGACCAAAACAAGAAATTTAAAATGAGACTGGCCCGAACAATAATTTAAACACCGGACTGGCCCAAACGATAAATTTTAAATATGAGACTGACCCGAATAAGCATTTAAACATGGGACTGACCCGAACAAGAAATTTAAACATGGGACTGACCCGAACCAGAATTTAAACATGGGACTGACCTGAACCAGAATTTAAACATGGGACTGACCCGAACAGGAAATTAAACATGGGACTGACCCGAACGAGAAATTAAACATGGGACTGACCCGAACAAGAATTTAAACATGGGACTGGACCGAACAAGAAATTTAAACGTGGGACTGACCCGAACGAGAAATTAAACATGGGACTGATCCGTACAAAATATTTAAACATGGGACTGACCCGAACCAGAATTTAAACATGGGACTGACCCGAACGAGAATTTAAATATGGGACTGGCCCGAACGAGAAATTAAACATGGGACTGACCCGAACAAGAATTTTAACATGGGACTGACCCGAACAGAAAATTTAAACATGGGACTGACCCGAACGAGAAATTAAACATGGAACTAACCCGAACAAGAAATTTTAACATGGGACTGGCCCGAACGAGAATTTAAACATGGGATTGACCCGAATAGAAAATTAAACATGGGACTGACCCGAACGAGAATTAAACATGGGACTGACTCGAACGAGAATTTAAACATGGGACTGACCCGAACGAGAAATTAAACATGGGACTGACCCGAACAGAAAATTTAAACATGGGACTGACCCGAACGAGAAATTAAACATGGGACTGACCCGAACAAGAAATTTTAACATGGGACTGGCCCGAACGAGAATTTAAACATGGGACTGACCCGAACGAGATTTAAACATGGGAACTGAGCGAATAGAAAATAAACATGGGACTGACCCGAACAGAAAATTTTAAACATGGGACTGACCCGATACAGAGAATTAAAACATCGGGACGGACCCGAACGAGAATTTAAACATGGGACTGATCCGAATAGAAAATTAAACATGGGACTGACCCGACCGAGAATTTAAACATGGGACTGACCCGAACGAGAAATTAAACATGGGACTGACCCGAATAAGAAATTTTAACATGGGACTGGCCCGAACGAGAATTTAAACATGGGACTGACCCGAATAGAAAATTAAACATGGGACTGACCCGAACGAGAATTAAACATGGCACTGACCCGAATGAGAAATAAACATAGAAATAAAGAATAATATTCTATCCCTTTTGAATTAAGTGTACTGTGAAGTTGAAATTGATGATATATGGACTTTCATATTAATTTGAAAATTTTATATTTAACTAAATTTGATATGGTAAATTATAATATTGATAAACTTACTTTTCAAATATTTTCAACCAGTTGTAAAACTAATGTAGTAACCTTTCTTTATGTTGCTTGTGATTAGAGAGCTTTACTGAAAAAATGTAGATGCAAAGACTAAAAATTTCACAATAAATCCAAAGATTTAAATTGCTTATTGAAATTTTTACAAATTTGTAGAGATCTGTTATGTTTTTTAAAACATTTCTTTTTTTCATGATCATCATAAAAATTTATGTTAAATGCATCAGTAATGATGCGTGACCGATCAATATCATATTGTTATCATATTCTCTGTTGTCATAACTATCAATATAAATTGTTTTAAAATGCAAAAAAAAATCGACATACTTCTTTTATATTTTTTTACTCTTATATTTATTATGATTTAGCTGTGTTTGGAAATTTAACAGAACCTTTGAGAAAATTTAATCCAAATCCCATGAGTTAACATTTGAATACAAAACAAGACTCTCTTTCATAGAGCCTGTGTTTAAATTCATTTTTTAAAAATTGCTTATAGTTGTCTTTCAACTACCATCTCTAAGTTCTCTAGTACTAGATTTAACTAATTTTGAGAAACCTCTCATTCCAACGGTGTAGATATATTAGTTGTGGGACCAAATACAGTATTTATATTTTTGCATGCTCTGCTAGTTTTAGTTGATCAATTATAAAACAAAATTCATTTTACTGAAATTTGTTTAAAAGGCTTGTTATATCCATCATGGACAATATCATTGTTAGGTTGTGATTTATTTTAAATCTCTCTTGATATTTTAACTACCCAAAACAACTTTAGAGTGAAGTTTAAACAAAATAATCCAAACTGACAGAATATATATTCTGCTTGCATGCTCTACTTGTTTTAACTCATCTTTTATATAACATAAATCATCTCAATAAAGTTGGTTTCAAAAAAGTTGGAACCGCAGACAAACAAAGGGAAAAACATTGAAAGCAACTAACACAGACCGTTGGTGAAATCGTGCAATGTAATCAATAGAATCACTTGGAAAAAGCAATATGAGGCGATTGATGCGAACATATAAAAATCATGTTCTATTTTGATAAAGTTCATAGGGATATCATGTTCTATCCATTTTAGACTAAGTGTATTGTGAGGTTGAAATTGATAATATATGAACTTTAATATCAATTTGTGGATTATAAACAAAATATGATATTCAGAATTAGAATATTAATGAACCTTTTGTTATGCATATTCCTTCAACTTGTTTATAAAATTAATTAGTTTAATCTCAATTACCTTTAACTCTCTTTTGTTGCTCGAGATTATAGTAGTTCACTCAAAAAAAATATGTATGTGCAGCCTGAAAGGCTCAAAAAATGTCTAGAAATTCAAAATATTTCTTGGGACATTAGTGAATATGTCACAATTTTTTATATTTTTTGAGAACATTTCTTTTTCTCACAGTTTATGTAAAAATTTCGGCAAAGCATATAAGTAATAGTGCCTCCACGACCAATGTCATCTTATTATCATATTCTTTTTTAGATAAATATTACTATGAATTGCTAGTTAGCATTTGTTGATTGGATTTATTTTTCTTCATTTAATAATTGGAAGATTATTCTGTTAATGATTTGTTCATTATTGGAACGTGTCTTCAAATACTAAAAAATGAAATCAACATAAATTTTTTATTTTTTGCCTCTTCGTTTATTGGATCTTTATCATGTGAAAGAACTTAGAGAAAATTTGATCCCAATTCTTATGAATTATTGGTTTGGTACAAACCTAACCTCATGAGATCAATAATTCAACTTTTTTAACAAAGTATATGACTGTTTTCAACTACTACTGATTATGTAGTAAAAGCTGAACAGGTTGTGTCT
>NW_020861765.1:0-27262 GCF_003713205.1 Coffea eugenioides
ATCATTTTACATGTGCATGCATTGAATATTTTAGCAAACAAATGATCTATGATGCATTTTGAGTAATTAGAGTACCTTTTGTAATTTTGCAAAAGTTGAATTTCTGCTAAAATTCGCAGCAGAAAACGCGTTTCTCAAGAAAACGCGCCTCTGAATCGCGTTTTCATTGAATCGCGTTTTCAATTCTGTGCCTATAATGAAGAAAACGCGCCTTCAAAACGCGACAGGAAGTCGCGTTTTCTACAAAGTCGCGTTTTACAGCCTGTTCAGAAACCAAAAACGCGCCTTCAAATACGCGACTTAAAGTCGCGTTTTATCACGTAGTCGCGTTTTCGATTCTGCAAGATATGTGAAGAAACGCGACTTCATAAAACGAGGCTTGATGGCGCGTTTTGATGAGTCGCGTTTTCTGAGCACCTTTTTTTTAAAAAAAAAAAAAATGCAGCTTCCTTGATTCTCTTTTTCTTCTTTTCCTCATATATTTTCTTGTACCTTCAGTTGCTTATTGTGTATTTTCTATAGGTACATCACCACCACAAAGGCTTAGGAATTACGGATCGCCGTTATATGTTTATTAAGCCTTTGTTATCACTTTTGTTTCTCATTTTCCATTTTTAGGTTATATCACTAATGGTTACCAAATGGAACTCATGAAGCGATGAAGACAAGCGAACAACATACCTTGAAACTTCATATTCAATCACAACAATAGGGGAGTATTATTATTATTATTTTTTTTTTATCTTGATTTTCCTTCTTACACATTGAGGACAATGTGTATGTTAAGTGTGGGGGGAGAATTGAGATTATATACATTGTATGTGATTAAATTATTAGTTGTAAATATTGGACTTGTGTTAAAATTCAAAATTTTTCTAAAATCTTGTCCAAAATTGCAAACTTGCCCCAAAAAGTTTCATATTTTTTCGATTTTATCCAAGGGGTACCAAGTTCCATACCATTAGTAGTTCAAATTCCTCCTACATTTGAGATAAATATATGTGATTTGGAAACTTCTTTTCTCATTTAACTTGGAAATGACTATTATGTGATTATAATTTTTGCATTTGTAGGAAAGTATATCTTTTAAAGTGGAGAAAATTATACCTATATTTTTTTTTTTTTGCATATTTGATGAAATTTCTTCTCTTTAATTGGATTTTATAAGTTTAAAGTGATTTAAATATGGGTCAGATAAGTGCAATACTGCTTCTCATGATTATTCTTTGAGGAATCTTATTATTATCTTTTGCTGTAAAAGAAAAACATGAAAAAAAAGAAAAAAAAAGATCTATTCTACTCCAATGATTCTTGTACTTAGTAACCGGGAGTGCTCATTCTACAAATGTCGACTTTCGCGTACAACGGTACTTGAATTAGAGTGATGCAAAGCAATTGAGGTTGTGAAGTGTTGAGTAACCGGTTGATCTTCATCTAAAAATGTCTGATTCTCGCGTCAAAAGACACTTTCACAACTTAAGTAATATTTAGCTTTACGTTAATATGAATAAATATCTTTTTAAGTTAGAATAAGAAATGATGCATGAGTTTAGGAAGCATATTATTGACCATATGCAGTTACTTTGCGTATGAAATTAAGTAAGAATGAGATTGAATTAAAGTTTTATAATTACGGTATAATTGGCTTCCTTTCTTGATATTATGAAGTACTTGAAAACTAATTGAATAATTGCACTAATGGTTATCTTACTTGTTTTGAAGGAAATGAAGTTTGATACTGCTAACATATGTTTATTTTCAAATTTTTGGATCATTGTTGGGTTTTTATTTTTATTGCTTGAGGACTAAGCAATGGTTCAAGTGTGGGGTATTTGATAAGGTTTATTTTACGTATTTTTTTGTGTGTTTTTATTAGTTAATTTTGGTTTGATTATTTCGTTTTAATAACTAAAATAACTAAGGTTTTGGTAAAAAACTACATTTTTATGTAAAATGGCTTAAACATTGCATTTTAAATGGATTTTTATGGTAAAAAATTCATATTTTGTAGGTTTTAAATGATTCAAATCATCAAATGGTTTAAAGTGAGGCATTGAAGAAGATATTTTGGATGATTGAAGATGGATTAAAGTGGTGAAAATAAATATGAGTGTAAAAAAGGAAAAATGCAATTTGGAATGCAAGAAAAGTCAGGTTTTGACAACTCTGACACGTTTTGGTATTTTGGACTATATCTGGAGCTCCACGATCGGAATCAAAGGTGATCTTGGTACCCATTTTGAAGCTAAGAAGATATATCTACATTTGGTATGGAAGACATCAAAGTCCAGTTCAGCGTTTTCATAGTCCAAAGTTGAAATACCGAAATTCAACTCAGCTGTCCAAAGTGGAAAACAAAGCTCTGACCAGTGTTTAGTATTTCGATCATATCTCAGGCTACAAAGCTCAGATTTGGATGATTCTTGAAGCATTGGAAAGCTAACTCAAAGGGCTACAACTTTGGTGTTTTACAAAAAATCCAGTTCAGCCTTTATGATAGAGAAAATTGCAGCTGAAGTAAGGACAAAGTGAATACGCGAGTACACAAAACGTGACTTGTAACCGCGTTTTGTGTAGGCGCGTTTTCCGGCCGCAATTCTGCAATTTTGCTCAGTCAATTCTCTTGTGTTCTGACTACTTTCCAGCTACAATCTGCAAGAGAATTCGGTGCACATGCTTTAGAAGACAAAAGGGCAAGAATAGTTGGCAATATTTTCAGTCAAAACAATGGCTTATTGACTATCTTAACAATTTCATCAGATTTGGAAATCAAATGCAGCAAATTTGACCTAATGGAAAAGGAGCTTTTGGAGGCAGTTTAATATAGGGAGCCACAGGACATGCAGAGGCATACGGGAGAAGCTTGGAAGTGGCAGAAATGTAGTTTTTTTCCATTCTCTTAGTATTAGATTAGTGTAGTATAGTTTCAGCTAGTTAGTTCATCCACTCTTGTCATTATCTAGATTAGGATGAAAATGGAGATGAAGTCAGGCAAAGGTGAATGAGGCTCAAGTGACATGGGTTACATTCTTTCCAACTCTTTATCTTTTGTATTTGATTCGCAAGTTAGGCAATTATACAGTCGGATTTTATATTAATATGTGTTTTAAAGTTATTACTTGGGTTTGGTTGAACTTCCTATGATTGTTTAGTGTTTATTATTTGGCTATTTGGATTGCTAGTATTTGAGCAAGTTTATTTAAGCACTTTGGCTCTTGAAATCATGAATTAATCTGGTACCATTAATTCTGATTATCTAAGGTTGTTATTTCTGCAATGAAAATCTGAGATCTTAAGCATTAGTTCAAGAAGTGTAAACATAGGGAGTACACTCACGAAAGTAGAGGTGCAACCTTAATGCTGGTTTTTAGGATCATTATGTAATTTCACTGAAGAAATAAACTTGTAGCTAATTTCATAACCATGAGAATAGGTATGGATTAGTTATAAGTATAATTGATTCACTACGAAAGTAGGATTCAAATGCATAAGGAAATTACACCATAACTAGCCTAGATGTAGTATTCAATGATCCAAATATAACACTTGCATGAGTAGTTAGGGATACCACAACCTAAGGAGCTTTTATTTGTTAATTTCTTGTATAAGTGCAGTAGGTTAAATTTCTTATCATTCATTGATAGTCTAAATAATAGAGAAGCTTTAGTAATACCGGTAATTGTTCACTCTTCCTTGTGGGATCGACCCGATATATACCCTAAACTACTAGTTGATCTGTATACTTGCAGTGAACGGGTGTAATTCGGTATTTTTTAGCTTGCATGTATGTAAAATACCCGTCAGGCAAGGCCGTGGGAAGTGGCATGAAGATCAGATAATGATAGGGAGAGAAAACGCAAGATTTTGAAACATATGTACATAGTGTTCCATAATTTCAATCATTATTATATCCCTCTATATATGAGTACTTTTTGATGTTAAAAATGTGTCGCTTTATATAGTGTAAAAAAATTCCCACTTCTCAGCTTTTTTTTCACAGTAGAACTAATTTTTTTCTTCAAAATTATAATTATGTGTTTGCCAATACAACTAATTATTAGTAATATAACTACAAAATTAATTATAATCTTATAGAAAAAGCAATCAACAGAAAAAAAAAAAAACTTTCCCAATAATAAGAAGTTTAAAAAGAATAATTTATCTTTGAATCATAACCAAACCGAGTGTGCCCTTAACGCTCGTTAATTCATAATTTGACGTAACGATTTCAGGCTGAGAATTCTTTACCATGACCACTACAAGGGCTGTCAACGGTCCGGGTCTAGACCCGGACCCGGACCGGATCCATCAAATTTATCCGGGTATGAGTAGGGATTTAATTCCATTATCCGGACCCGGATCCGGATCCGTTTTGTCAAACAAAAAAAACGGGTCGGATACAGAATATAATATTTCGATCCGTATTGGACCCGGATCCGGATATAAATGGATTAATAATTTAAAATATATATTTATTAATATAATTTGATTAGAATGATGTATTTGAATAATCAATATAATTAGACTCGGATCCTAATCAATATAATTTGATTAGGGTGATGTATTTGAGTAAGGTTAATTTGATTTCTTTTCTTATTTGATTTTTTTTGTATTAGTTAGAAATTAGTTTATAAATATATGTTTTTTTCTCATTTTTGTTAGGAATTATAAATATTGTTAGTTTTTTTTCGGGTTGACCCGGATCCGGATTCGAAACATATAGTAAAAGATCCGTCGGGTAAATGGGTCGGATCCAGATCCGATATAGTATGCCGGGTCCGGGTCTGGAATAATGAATTCCGACCCAGACCCGGCCCGTTTTCCTCTACCACAAAATTCAACTCGCAAAAAGAAAAGAGAAAACAGAAAGAAATCAGTGCTAAAAGTGCAATTGTAGAAACTCAAAGGACTCCTCTTCAAAAGGACGGGTGTCATTTGCAGTTGGCGGCTGGACTGAAAATTTTGCTTAGCAATCACTGAGCCAGCCACCGCTGCTCACTGAAAAGTGAATACTACTACTACTGCAAGTACAAAATGTCAAATTTCAGCAGGTTTCTGTTCACGAACGGCGTCGTAGTTCCTCCGGCCGACACACCCCCGGTTGCAACCTTACTGCAATCTTGTCCCGGTAATAATTCCGTAAACCCTGCATCTCCCTTAAATCCCACCTCAAAAGAGTATCATACACACACTAGTATTCGATTATTGATTGGAATGAAATGTAGGAAGAATAAATGAAAAGCGTCGGTATTAGTTTGTGATATTAGTCTTTCTAGAGTAATTTTCTTGAATTATCGGTGACAAAGAAAAAGCAGCTGCTAAAATAACGGAAATTTAGTTTGATTTCAGGTGCATATACGACAAGTCGTACTCACAATAATGGGGCGGAAATCATGTTTTGGCAAAGACATTTATCCAGGCTCTCAAATTCTGTTAAAGTCCTTTTGAATTCCAGGCCCGAACTTTTGTTTAAAGCTGGAGAAGATATGGTACCTTTTGTTAAAGTGTCAGAGAAATCTTTGAAATGGGATCTCGTCATTCGTGCTCTAGTCAATGATTCGATGGGAAAAGCTTTGCCTTTTGTGCTGAAAGAGAGGAAATGTGGGGAGGAAATGTCGATTACGACACTAGTGAGTGGAAATTTGGAGTCTTTAAGGGAGATTGAGGACGTCAATGAGGAAAGACTGAAAGCAGTCTTTGATGTTTATTTGCATTTTGGTGGCTATGTTCCCCGTGTTTTTGGAATCCAAGGAAATGGTGCGCGTTTAGCTGTGGTGGGACGCGGTAGGGATATCGCTAATGCAAAGTATTCGGATTGGGTGAGGTAATTATGTTTGAATTGATTCTTTCTGATTGTCCATTATTGCATTTGGATCACATTAGTATGGCAAAATGCATGTAAGCTAATGTTTTAGTGCATGAGGGGTTCTTTTTGTACTTTGTTATAGCTAGGCTTAGGAAGGATTTGGAGAAGCTGAGGCCACCTTCAACTACTGAGCTTCTATTGTCAAACAATGGTGATCACATCTTAGAAGGATGCCTAACGAATTTCTTTGTTGTTTGTGGCAAGGTGTGTAGTTGAAATTTTGAAGTTTCAAGTTGGTTGCATGGATCAACTTTTTTGTAAATTTTACTGATGTTAGTGTAACTTTTGTTCATTTTAGACTATGAAATTTGTTTCAAAAGTAAGCACACAAGCATGAGAGGCCACATTTAGACTAGTTGTAGAATGTGCTGATATTGTTTAATCAAGTTATATGTAGTTACGCTTTTGTAGTTCACTCTGTAGACCTATTTGATGAGTATTGTCGCATGATTTCCATTCAAGTCTTTACTATCTGTATGAACCACCAGTGCAGTTTTTACATATTCTAAATTTTCATTCTTGCCTGAATTTTTTGAGTTAGGCCAACGTTTGGTTGCTCGAATTTGGAAACAATAGCGTAATAAGAAATATCTTGGATAAGATAATGGAAGGGAAGTTTAGGTGCAGAACCCTTTCATCCATATTGTCCCTTTTTATTGGCTTAACTATGTGTTTATGTTAATTTGACAATTTACAACTATTCACAAATTCTCTTTGTTTTTTACCCCCTTCTCTTTTAAGTCATCGAAGATTCATCCAATAGAACCTGTTACATTATGAAAGGGTTCCTAAAGTCCTATTCTAGAAAACTGTTATGACAACATAAAGGTAGAACCTATAGCTCTTTGCTTGGTGGAATTGGACATACTGAACCAAAAAGTGTATTTTGTACCATTCAGAGGTTATGCCTTTCTACCAGCCTGGGACTTGCATGATACATTTACCATCTCAAAAAAAGGGAACTGCAGGAACTAGCATCTTATATCCCTTCAAGAAAGTCCAATGTAAATGCACTAATTAACTCTAATTTGGTACTTTCTATATGAACAATGCTTTGTGGAAGAATCTTTGCTGCAGTCAGCACAGACTTGCAAAAGTCAGTTTCAACTAGCTGTTTGTTTTCTTACTATCGGAAAGTCTTGTGCTGGCATATGATATTTCAACTTAGTCCACTAGTGAAACCTGTCTGCAGGATGAATGTGGAGAGATTTATGAGCAGAATGATTTCGACTATGAAAGATCTGTCGAAGTACAGACAGCTGCTGTTAGTGAAGGTGTGCTTCCTGGAGTTATACGCCAAGTAATAATTGAGTATGTTCTTTCTCAAAGATTTATAAGTGCTTATGCAGAAAATAAGTCATCTATGGATCATTTCAAATGTCAGCTGTAGACATTATTTCTGTCTTTTTAAGGATGCTTTTACTTTACCAATATGGTGCTGCATGCCACTAGGGAACATTATTTCCAACTACAAAATTGCTTACCAATTAACCATTATGCATGTTTGTGGAGATTTTGAATCTGGGATACATAATGCACATACAAAATGTGGACTTGTTTGTGCAGAAAAGTTGACCTGGTCATGCATAATCATAAGTTAATGGTAACAATCTGTGGTCAAACACTTTTTTAAGATTTTTAGCGGTCCAAACTAAATCTTTTTTGTCTTCGAGGTCCCAGAATCTTCAGATTCTTGGAACATAAGAACCAAAACTGTTTAGCCATTCTTCTCTACCATGGGTCTTGTAGGCTTGAGTTTGTGCAGCATATATGTCTTGTGAGTTTACTTTCTGCAGGATATGCTTGAGGAATGGGATCCCGTTTAGAGAAGTTGCGCCATCATGGTCACAGCATAACATGTGGAGAGAAGCATTCATTACAAGTGAGTCTGCCTGATATTATGATTTTATTTTAGAGTTAACAGGTTGGATCCTATTATACAGCCTGCAGTTATGAGTAGAAGTGGCAAAATGGATTCATATCCACCAATCCATCCATATAAACCAACCTTAAATGGTTTTGGATGATCCATATAAATTCAATGGTTTTAAATGGATAACCATTTAAATCCAATTATGTTGGTGGATTTAAATGGATTATCCATCTTATCCATATACATCCATTTAACTTAAAAAATAGAAAACACATTTATAAAAATGTGAGATAAAATATTGTGGGACCATCTATTCTTTTTTTCATAACTTCCTCATATGTCAAATTAATTTTGTGAGACCACCTATTCTTTCCTTCATAACTTCCTCACATGCCAAGTTGCCAATAACATTAATTGCATTTTATTTGCTTCTAGTTCCTAGACTTCTTCCATCCTTTTCAAAATTATATTTTAGTCTCTACTCTTTTTTTTTTTAATCTAAATCTCATGAGTAATGATTGCAAACATTTATATTCTTAAGTAAAGAGAAAAAGGCGGAGAATGGCACTCATGCCAGTGTCAAATAATTTTTATTATTTTTAATTCTTTATTTATAAAAGAATTTCTAACGAGTGTCCCGCAACATGGTTAGATATGTAAATGAACCTTTTTTTTTTTTTTTTCCAAATCTCATACTTGCATTTCGCCTCTCCCCTTATCCAACCAACCCAACTATCCAAAAAAAAAAAAAGACAACTAATTACTACGTAAATATAAGTACTGTATATCATCGTATAATAAGGAGTTTTACCATTTTTAGGTGCTACGTGCACATGTGATAAAAATATTTTACTTGTCAAATAACATAAGATTTCTTATTAGAACTCCACTTTTATTCAAGACATCACTCTTGAACAGGAGTGCAAAAAATTGGAAACGTAAACTTCTTTTCACTGTAAAGCCGTATTCAATTCATTCAAAAGTTATAAAAATGTAGCCAGTTCTTAATTGTTCATTACTTTACAAAATGATACTTAAAGTAATGACGAAAGGTTAAATTGACCACAGCAGTTAAATTTTCTTGGAACTAAACTAATTTTATGAAGAACTGAAATAGAGTAGATGTACAACCATTTGTTATTACCAAAAGGTTTTAAGTGATTTAAGGATAGAATTTTGGGGATCTGTATTTTTTGGAAAAAAACATTTGGATCTTAAATTTAGGATTTGGGAGAGTAAATGGATAAATGGATGGATCATGGTTTACACTATCCATTTAAATGACATCCATTTAGATCCATTTATTAAATGGTTTTAATTGGATTGGATCAATTTGATCCACTATCCATTTAACTAAAACCATTTATTAACCATATATCCATTTTGCCACTTCTAGTTATGAGCTTGCAGCTAGCAAAATTTCTAGTTGCTTGTGTTGGGTATTTTGCTTTGGTGATGGACTCTGATTCCTATATTCAACTCCCTATGCCTTGAACTATCCACAAACTTAGCATGAGAACTGTGGAGCTGCTTTTATTCAAGAATGTCTTATATCTTGTACTTGTACTTGTTTGTTTCTTTTTCCCTCTTTTATCTTCTTTGCATGTGCTTGGGGAATGGAGAAATTTGTTCTGTGAAAATCTCATGATAAGACTAACTCTTTCTGATGTCACTCTTATCTTCCACGATTAGCTGCTCTTTGCTCACATGATTAACTTGCCAAACAGTTGAAACTATATTATGGTAATGGCATTACTGCAAAGAAATTATTAGCTTCTAACCTTTTGCCATCTTATGAGCCGATATAGGATGCAATCTATTAGTGAATTAATTTACTTACATGACAAATGGTAAATTTTGTTGATCATGTTTTGCAAATAGGGTATTAACTTGAGTAGTATTGCAGATAGCTTGAGAATTATAGAACATGTAGAGACAATTCTAGTCCCAAGTTCATGGAAATCCATGGAATCAAAAACTTCAACGGAAATAAGATGGGAGGAGAAACAATTTGAGGTGTGTGAACTTTTGTTTATACTGAAGAGTAGGAAATTAAATTTCTGTAAGAACTGATTATCTGTCTGATATTTTTTGGAATGTCAGGTCACTCCCGGGAGGGTAACATCAATAATACAGGTAACTTTTGCTTTCCAAATGCTCTAGTATAATTAAGTAAAGGAATAGCCTGATGCATAATTGATGTAAAATGTTAGATCAAAATGGAATGCTTTTGAAAAATTATGCCAGTGGAGTTATGGAGCAAAAAAAATATTTTTTGCAACTATGCCAATGCAATGATAAAGTTGCATCAATACTTATGAACACTGATGGAGGATACTCTTTTTAAGACGTAGTGAACTCATTACAAATTGTAGATGCATGCTAAAAATAGGTTCCTTTAATTACGTTCTATCGCAGGCTGCTGCAAACAATTATTTAGGGACTCCAATGCTTCATTCAAGACTTTACCACTGTGTGGAGATGCTATTCTTTTGTTAATAAGTTCTAGTGGTAATAGTTGTTTGAACTTACAAAAGACAAATAACATTAGCACATCAGGAAATTGTCAAGTAACCTAAAACTAGAACCCTGTAGAACCACTACAACTTTCCTGGATTAGGTAGTCACATTTACTGTTTGTTGACTTTGAACAGAAGGAGGTAATGGAAATAGCAGGATTTGAAGCATACCCAGTTGCTTTATGCAAAGACTGATACTCTTGCATGGTCGAGGGAACAACGATGAGGCAACATATTAAAAGCTAAGAACACGTTTATAATGGGTTATCAAAAGGCTGCATACATCTGTAAGCTGTGAGAGGGAAATGGAGTATCAGAATTACCATATATGATGGTGGCCACTATGAGATTCAATGCTTGACAAATCTGATGAATACTGTGGTGTTATGATCTTCTCGACAGACATGTACGACTCAGATGCCATTTATGGATATTATACCATCTTATGATTTTATGCAATACTGATGAATAGGGTGGTCTCATGATCTTAGTACATGTCTGGCTTTCTCCCTGTTTGTCATTTTAGGGAGAGATTAGATAGATGTACGAAGCAAATGTCTCAAAATTTTAAGACTCTGTGTATTGTGCCATCTGAAAACGCAAACCGAACTAAGACAATGGCCTCAATATCTCAAGAAAATAGTATGAATTCAACTTCTATGCATTCTTTTTCTCTTTGTAGCTACAATGCATTACAAAAATACTAAAAATGGCATTTTCTTTGAAAATTTAAGTTTCATTCTGGCTCTAGGAGTGCAGTGTTGGTGTGAACCATCCTATGTTGCATTTTGTAGGATGCTCCATGGACCAGATTCCGGTTGACATATCGACTTTCCCAGTAACACGAATTGTTCTGCTCTGCTACAAAATAGATTCGGTTTCCATTCCATATTTCTGATTGCGAGATAGTGAGCCATTGGTGGCTATGGACAATGCTTGGTCCTCCCCCAAACTAGTTGAACTCTTTCAATCCTTATACGACTTTAAGTTGATAGCTTCAACCGTGAAGTCACTTGTTTGAAGATACATCAGATCTGCAGCAGCATTTTCCTAGTACATTCCAGAATAGACATCAAGAAGTCTTTTATGAGCAATAATTCACCATTACCAGATTCTGCTAAATGTGCAACTGCCCACATACTTTATGCAACTGAAAAGTTGTGAAAAGGCTCAACCTCCAGTTGGTCTGAATAAACCGTGTAATCTGCAACAATGAAGCGTGACTGCACCTCATACCTCACAATCAGTTAGACCACCGGTGTTAAGGGTCTCGTCTATATGTGCATCGTTCTCCTCCTTTACACCTTCTACTTTAAAATGTCCCCTACAAATCAAACCAAATACATTCCTTTATAACATAGGATATCAGTATAGTAACCAGGTATACTGCTGATATATTTGGCCTGATATATGCTCCAACTAGCATCTTAAGAGGAGATGAAATTGCGACACATATTATAAGGTCATGACACATGTCGACTTGAATGACATGTGTTATCATAGAATTATGACACGTATCAGTTTACATGACATGTGTCAAGTATTGCTACATGAATGTATCAAGTTATGCAACACGCGTCTGACACGTGTTGCTACTAGAAGGGAGGTGGCGAAATTATTTGTTATTTGTACATTGGTCCTTCATGCTTGAATAAATTGTGTTCAAGCCATAGGTAATTCAAATTACTAGCATTCAGGACTTATTTACATGTAATGCCATTTGGATTCAATAAAAATAGTCTCAAGACCAAATTTTTAATGAATAAAATATCAACTTTCCCTCCGAAAAAACAAATTTTGAGTTTTCATCTCGGGATTTAATTTTAGGAGTCTTAGTTATTTTAGAAAAATAGGCGGTTAGCCTAATTTAATCACAGGAAATAATTAGTAGTTTTTTATCAAAAATTTTCTAAGTATTTTAAACACCTAACTTTTGATGATATGCAGTCACTAAAAATTGGTCAAACGTGGGCGCGCATGAACCTAAACCCTATTGTGTAACTATAGTTATTCTAGTGATACGAATTCCATTTATTAAGTGATTTGTTATGTCAAGAAATCTTCTTTTATGATCCAATCGTTGGTCTGACATCAAATTTACTTTTCAGATAATCATAATTTGCTAATAGTATATTTAGAAGTTTAGGATGTCACGAACTCTTCTTGGGTGGTAAAACTATAGCTAGTTTGTGAGTTGAGGATAGAAAAGAAAGGAAGAGAAAGGTTAAGTTATGAGAGAAAAGAAAAGATAAGAAAAGAAAGGAAGAGGTTTTAATGTTGTTTGGGAGTTTATGAAAGAAAGAAGTGATTTTGGAATAAGTAAAAATAAAATATTTCATTCAACAGCTTTTAGGGATAGACATGGCCAGATTAAAAAAACTTTTTGCTGCCTTTTCCGTGCTTCCTTTGCTTTCTGCCGATTTGGGCCGGAAATTTTTTTTAAATGTAGCTACTTTTTCCTCCTTCCCATCCGTCGGTTTCTTTCCTTATCCTTTCACTGTAACGCTCAAATGTTGGAGATCAGTCTTCTCTTCTAATTCCTTTTCTTTCTGTTCAAATCTCAATCTCCCAAATAGAGTGAGGTGTTGGCAATACGTTAATGGGATCGGCACTTTTAATGACATCCATCACCAGTCCACTGCCGCTCTACTTCTAATTTTGTAAAGGAGTCGTAACCAAAAATCACCATTGTACTTCTAGCATGTAATTGCTATACAATTATCTTATCAAGAGAACTGCAAAACCCTAAAGACCCTAGTACTCAATTTAAGTGTCACGTTTACATGGATTGTTCCAAATTCGAAGAATGTGGTAATAAACCAGTTTGATACAAGTTTATACATCAAATTTAAAGGCCCGCGAAGATTGTTATATGAAACAAAATATTAAAAAAGGCAAATATATCCGAATACGGGCCTAGACAGTTGTCAGTAATAACTATTCAGAACAATGTAACATTTTTTGAACAAGATGTAAGTGAATTACTTGTAAAAGTTAACAACAGAAACGCAACTATTACATATGAGATCCACATGAACAGTAACAAAATATCACACCTCTGTTGTAAGGATGTACACGAAATTAACATAAAATTACAAAACATTCAAAAAATATTACACTGTTCAGGGACAGTTGATCTGCCCTACGTCCAGAAAACATGCATATACAACCACCGCTGCCCTACGTCCAAAAGATCCATGCATATACAATGTTGATCGATCACACAAATTTATGGTCACCACCGTACTGAAAAACATGCAGTTAATGTCAATATACTACTCGTACCAGTTTTACTTTTAGTGCAATTTTTCATTGGTTAATCTGGAGTTGTTTCTAAAACATTTTAGCATTTCTGTATTGTTCCTTTTGCATATTTTCTTGTGGAAACCATTACTGAAACTGATTTCTTCATACTTGAGGCCACTAAAACTGGCTTTTCTACATCGCAGTTTCTTTATAGTTTCTACTTTCTGCTACAGGGCTAATGCTGGTGAAACTGGCCATATCACCATCATCATTACCAACTATCCCCAATTTAGGCAAGGCATCATTTTTCATTATCTAGTAGTGAATGTGCTGTGAACCACTTAAATCTTTTGGTTAAATAATTTCCATTAAAAGATCTACTTGCTATCAAGATTCTATTAAAAGATTGAGAGGTAAATAGCTCCTTTTCTACACAAACTGCTTTTTATGTTTTCCAATTGAAGTGGTAAAACCCACATATAATAGATACCATAAATAGTTTTTTTTTTTTTTTTTTGTGAGTGAATGTGTATAGAGTTATTGTTGTATCAGATAGTATGAATGTATCTTTTCAATTGTGTATGAGCTAGAGAGTCAATTCAAACAACTACTTGCATTTTACTACTACTATAAATACGACCCCCATTTGTAGTACATTTCTTTTTTTTTTTTTTTTAACACACCATCTCGAAATCAGAAGCAGCTTAGGCAGGCTCCTGTTTCAGCTCTCCCCTCTTCTCCATCGTCCGATTACCCCTTCCCTTCCTCTCACCAAAATCAACTCTAAACCATCATCTCCATCAACCAATCCCCATCTCTCGCGCCAAATACGAACTTCTCCCAAACCCCCGCCACCCCATCGACCTCTCTTTCAACCCCCTGGTAAGTGATTCTTCACACAGTCGCCGTTCTCAATCTTCACACACAATACACACAGTCAACGTGGACGATCATCAAAGGGATTAGGTTCTTTATCTTTTTCCTGTTCATTTTGATGTATGATGAATAAGGCGAAGACTTGAATGATCTGGCATTTTGTCGTTTTGTGTGAATGTGTGAAATTTTTGGGGTGAATTTTTTTTTGGTTTTAGGGCAAGGGCTAGGGTTTTAGTGGAGATGGCTGAAGCTCCTCCTGTGAGTCCTGGTGGTGGCGGCGTTGAGAGCGGGGGCGAGCAGAGCCCTCAGTCGAACGTTCGGGAGCAGGACCGTTTTCTCCCGATTGCCAACATTGGACGCATAATGAAGAAGGCCTTGCCTGCTAACGGCAAGATTGCAAAGGATGCTAAGGATACTGTTCAGGAATGCGTGTCCGAATTCATCAGCTTCATCACAAGCGAGTATGATTTTTCATTTTGTTTGTTAAAATTTGTAGTAGATATGTGATATTTACTGCTGTTATCACTATGTCTGCATGATTGTGATTATTAAGTTGATTAATGAAGAAAGTTTATTACAGTAGTATTGTAGAACTTCTCTAATTTGAGAAATTTTTTAGGATGTTAATTCAGAAACTAGAAAATTTTGAATCTTTGCCATTTTTGTTGTCTGTTACTGGTTTTTGGCTTATGGAATCTAATTTTGGCTGAGCGGAAACAATTCAAAAGAACTCAAGAATCAAGATATGGTGTGTGATTAATTAAGACTGCATACGCATATAAGATTTCCCCTTTGAACTCAGTTACTTTTGTAGGAAAACCTTTTCATGCACAAAGTTGTAATATTTTGTTCTGCAAATTTAACTTGAGCCACTGAAGTTTGTGAGGGTTTGACGTTTGTTTGTTGTTTTTAGATTTTAGGTAGAAACATGTAGTATAACAGGGTCCTGATTACATTTCTTTCTGAAGATGTAGAAATTTGACAACCCAAGTTCACCTGAATGAACAAATGTGTTTGTATACTGATGCAGTAACTACTTGAAATTATATACCTGTTAGAATTAGATCTCACAGTTTGCTATTGATGTAATTTTATGAGCTTCACTTTGGCATGCTATTGCTTCTTTTTAATGAACAATAAAAAATGCTTTGGTGGTGTCTGAAAAGTCATTTTGATATAGGTTTGGTTTGCTTGTTTTGTTTCTTTCTCATACCTTCTGTTGCGCAGAGCAAGTGACAAGTGTCAGAAAGAGAAAAGGAAAACCATAAATGGTGATGATCTGCTTTGGGCAATGGCAACTTTAGGGTTTGAGGATTACATAGAACCACTGAAAGCATATCTGGCTCGATACAGGGAGGTATGCAATTCCTTTTATTTTTCTAGTTGTGATTGCTTTGTCTGGTTTCTTGTTTATCTCTTTAAGTTTTTGGAGCAACGAAAGACTTATGGCTCTTGACTTGTCTATGGTGTCATTAGCTGTATAAATGAAAATAAATGGCGAATATTTCACTTTATATATCTTGTTTAATGTACTTTTGCAGGATTTACTTTCTTTTGGTCTTAGAATTTGGTGTATTTTGTTTGTCACTGATGAGCAACTGACTTTGTTTAATTCAATGACTGGTTGTTTTGGGCTTGGCTGATACATGTACAACCATGGTGCTACAGTTAGAGGTACTTAACTAGCTGATAGCTTTTTCATTAATTGTTTTTCTTATTTCCCTTTTATTCAACAGTTAATGATGATAAAATACCTATTGCTAGGGTGACACCAGGGTACCTGCTAGGGGTGGAGATGGAGTTTCTAATACAGTTGGAACTCAGATGGGCTCTAATGCCGAGGTGAGCGATATGCGTGGATTATTTTCTACTGTAGTACTTTCAATAGGTCGAGCAATTTTATTATTATTTTCATTGTTGTTGATTTTGGCCTATCTGGGCTCATCATGCAGCTCTCTTACACACATGTGGGTTATGCAAATTCTCAAGTTTAAGATGTTGGTGAGTTTTCTCTTTTGCGAAGTGGTTGTTTTTCGTGTATTACATTTCTATATCTTTTACAAAGCTACAGATGACTGAAAATAGGATCTGCCTTCTTTTGAAGTCTGAAGGTTTAAATTGTATGCTGTTTGGTTTCATTCCGCCTTGTTTCTTTTACCAGTGTCAGTTTGGACCTTTGCCCTTGTGGATCAACTATTATGTGTTCAAATCCAAAGTTTTTTTTTTCCATGGATTCTGTCTTCAGTCTATTCAGCTTGTGTTGTTACATCTTTAATGCAAGATTTAATTAGATGTAAAGGCGTGCATTTGGAAGGTATAGCTAATTTGGTTGAGACAAGTTAGATTCACCTTCTTATTTAGCAATAGTGGATTACCGAGGAAAAGTGTAAATGTTTATCTTGAACGAGTGGACAAATTAATTAGCTTCCGTGGTTTTTCGTCTCAGATAAGGTCAGTGTTGAAACAAAGAGTAATTGTTTATGCTTTTTAGGTGGCTTCTTGATTCAAAAAAGTATTTAGTTTCTCTATTTTGCTAGTCACTTCTTGAAAGTTTCTCTATCCTAGTATTTCTGCATTTTTCATTTCACTGACTAGGCTTCTCCAAGCAGCATTTGATGCTCTTTAGAAAACCATCTACATCCCACATGCCCTGGCTGCTTGCTATGTACTTGTGGTATTTTCTAGTTGTGCTTTATGGCTTCATTTGATGTGCCCACAGTCTGATGGTCCCATTCTGTATGAGATATATAGATTCTATTCAGCAATATCAAACATGTAACTAGCAAAATCTCAACGTTTAGTGCATTGTAACCACAATGCCCTACTTTTCTATCCTATAATCTTTCATCGCTTCCAATGTTGTTGTTCCTTTCTAACCCACCTCAAGAAATGGTTTGAATCCAATTAACCAGTCCAATGTTCATATAGACCTGACCGCTTCATACATGCTACGGCCACGGTTACAAAGATTTGGCCAATAAAGAAAGAGAGTGTAGCAGTCTATAGAGAGTAGAAACAGCTTGGCACAGAAATTAAGGCCTCATGACAATACTTTAGCATCTCGTAATGTTAAGTCTCATTTATTCTACTCCGTAGACATAATAACTATTACGTAAACAGGTTTAACCGACTCTAATCTTGTATGTTTACCCTGTAAGCTTTACCCAAAGAGGCATTCATTTCATGCATTTGCCCTGCAGCATATTTCATGTTTCAGAATAAGCGTGGTCAAAGACTTAAAAGAGAGGAATTAATTCTTACACCACACAACAAACACCACAATAGGGATCTTCAGACTTCCATGCTGATTCGGCTATAATTCAGGTTGCTATTACAAACCATATACGTACAACGACGATGCTAATTAAAACAGTACTACTCCATAAAACTGCAGTCCCAGCTCTCAACCAATTAACTATGTGTGATCCATATAATGAATGCCATAGCCAGCATGTATACTCCTCGTACGTACCTGGAAGAATGCAAAACAAAAGTTGATCAATAGTCTAAAAACTTATAATTCTTTTTATATACTACTCAGTAAATTTAAGTCATGCTCGATGAATGGAATATCTTAGAGATCCACGGCTTGTTAGTGGAGGAGGAATATTAATTGATGACCTTTTAACAATCTGGAGGAAGGGCGAGGTTGCATTTGGATGGGAGTGCCAAGGCAAGGTCAGGATCAATCCCAAGAGACGGCAACGTGAAGGAGTTCTTATAAGAACACAAGCATTTCAAGTCCGCCCCTTTGAGGGCATCGCAACAATCGGAGGTGGGATCGACCGGGTCGGGCGGTGGTGGTGTCACTGATGGCTTGCATGCCATTAGTCCCTTCTCGTCCATGTTACACAAGCTCATAGCCCTTGACCATTCAGGGCATCCCAGTCCCACCAGCACCACCAGCATTACTGCTACTGCCACTGTTTTGCTTCCAATTCCACTTCCCATCTCCGCCATTATTTTAGTGTTGGTTGCTCAATTGCGATCTTGAGTGGCTTATGGCTAACTTACATGCATGTCTTGAAGATTTATATAGAGTGTTAGAGTCCTTCCGCGAAAATAATAATAATAAGTGTGAGCCCGTGACTTAGAATTTGGCACGAACGGCTTTAAAGTTGATACAATCATACGAGTCACGGGTGGTGAAATGCAGAGGGGTCATCTAATGTTTGTGGCTTTGGTAATTGGGTACGTTTCCTGAACCAATCTTCTTTATTGAATTTTTGTGGTCATAGAATGGTCTGGAATTTTACTAGATGTCGGGAATAGATTGGAAGGTATGATTTTGAGTTTGTCTTTTTTTGTGTGTTTGTTTCTTGTAGTCCGGATGTACTCTAATCCGGCTGTGGTTTGTTAGT
This sequence comes from Coffea eugenioides, assembly GCF_003713205.1. NCBI lineage: Eukaryota > Viridiplantae > Streptophyta > Magnoliopsida > Gentianales > Rubiaceae > Coffea > Coffea eugenioides. The sequence continues at coordinate 18,742 of NW_020861765.1, forward strand.
TCTAAGTTTATTGGCCTAGTTTGTTGATACGTTGGCAATTAGGATGGTCAAATCATCGTTTTATGGAACAAAGCGAGGATTTAGTTGTCTTCTCCATATTCATTAGCAATTCCACTATGAACTCATGGCCTGGCATACATAATGCAATGAAATTATGTCATAGTTTAGGCTCCCATCGAGTTTCATATGTTAAATATTTTCGTTCAAATAGTTTGTTGAAGGTGTTGCAGTGTAGAGCAGATACTAGGGATGCAAAAGATTCGGGTCACTTGATTTGAACTCGCAAATAACTCAATCAATAGCTCAATTTTGACCAAACTCAAGTCAAGTTTGAGTTTACAAGTCGAACTCGAACTCCGAATTCTAGTACTCAGAGGTTTAAAGGCTCAACGAGTCCATTCGAGTAATCACATTTTTTTAATTAAATTATTAATATTACAAATTTACTATTTTGTGTACGTTTTGTGAAATTTACTAAAGGCTCTACAACTATTTTAAACTTTTTCAAGTCGAGACATGCATTTGAAATCACACAGACAGAGATTCTTACATATAACCCACAAACACAACTCTCACATTGCCGGCAGTGGGATTCGTACATACGATTGGAAGAGACTCGTTCTTATCAACTGAATCAATTTGTGTTACCAACTGAACCAATAAATTTTTGCCACCTAAGCCGAAAATTGGCATCTCTTTTGTTGTTCAGCAGCACAGAAAAAAAAAAAAAGAAAGAAAGAAAAGGAAGAGTTAATCTCAACCACCCACCCATGAGCGAAAGAAAAACCTTTGCCGTTGCAAGCGTTAACGACCCAAATCCAGACAATTAGAATAATGGGACGGCTTTCAGGCTTCGGACGACGATGGGTATTGGGCCAATGGGCTTGTGTCCTAAAAATCCGACTAACCAGACCGATAGAATCTGTATACAGGACGACGTATCCAATTTGACTATACGTTATGTGCGGAGCACAATGAAAGAACCAAAGGGCAAACTCGGCTGGGACGCCCTCCATAATGGATGAAATTGAATGGTCGTTTTCCTTTGTCGAGAAGCCGATGTTGAGGTGGGCAGGCAACCCTGGCTATTAGTTGGTCTCCCCATTAGCTAAGCTTAGAATCAATAATGTAAAAGTCAAACCCGGTTCTCAATGCGACGCAGACGCTACAGTAGAATGAACTTCAGGTGCTGCAATGTCATCCCACAGGGGCAGGATCCGATCAACCAATCAATAATAATGCATTTCTTGTGGAGAATCACACGGAGTTATTTGTGCTTCTTATGGATAGGTTTATATAAAGATTCGTTGTCCAATGCATGGATTCTCCGGTGGAAGAGATTCAATAAATCGGCGAGGAGGAGTCAAAAATTAGACTGTAGCAACACGCCAATGTTCAATTATAGTAGGAAATATTAATTGTTATTAATTCTTGGGACGGAAGCGCAATGAAGCTGGACTTTACTAGTATCAATCTACCGCTCCATTTGGTTTTCAAATTCAGAACTTGCTAGTAGTAGCCTCGAGATAAGAGAGAATGAATCTCTTGCCAATTAAATGGGTGGTTAAGAAGATTATCTCCGAGTAGCTAGCTGCTATGCAAAGGTACGAAGTTATATATATATATATTTTTTTTTTTGTCAACAACGATACATTTGTATAACCTACTCTATCCTAATCTAGAGAGAGGGGGAGCCTAAGAAGACTGTTGTAGGGGTTAGTGGATATACAGATCCAACTAGATCAAGGGAATGCTATGACACAACTCTTAGATTTTTTTCGCTGCAGGTAAAATTCGAATCCTCACCTATAATCCAAGGAAGGATTTAAGTCCCTCCTTGATGGCCACTGAGCCATTGCCCAGTGATTTCCGGAGTTATATATATACTAGTGGAGAATTGCATGTTTGTACCGGATACTCCACGGGCAACTCAAATTCTTCCACTTAAAAGAAAAGAGTTTTGAATGATCACGGGAATCGATGGTAACTAAATCACTATCGGATCATACCTACTTTACACCCACACCAATCTTAAGCAAGATTACATTAAGTGATAATTTTTTGATGAAAGATAAGAATTGAATTCTTGAACTCTTGATCTCTTGAACCTCCCACCCACACTAAAAATGATCGCGAACTCCGTTAAAGGGAGTTGGTTATCCCTGTATTCAAAGTTTAAAAACCTGCAGCTGCAGCTGATACCTCTATAGTGTTGTTGACCCATCAACACTGCAATGCAAAACTGCAAATACTCTGTCTATCTATCTATCTGGGACTACTACTACTAGTACTACTGTTCAGCTTTAGCATTAGACTATTGGGATAATTGCAGAAACCTCCCCTGAGGTTTCTGACATTTACACTGACCTCCCTTGTAGTTTAAAAAATTACACTGATCTCCCCTGAGATTACTAATCCTTTGCAAATTCAGTCCAAACGATTAAAATATTGTTTTAGGGAGTGAAATTAAAATTTTTTACCAAATTTGTCCTTTGTATTACATGTCCAATGAATGACAAAATACTACAAATTAATTAACAATTACTAAACTTTAAGGAGTATAGTTTATAGGCAAATATGCATTACCTATTTAAAGTACCGGCTCTTTATGGGTAATTTACTTTCAAACATTTAATTTAATACAAATATTTACACTCAAATACATATTTGTATTTACTTTCAAATATTTAATTTTTGTTAAATACAAAAACTACCAATCTCTCTTCCGTAAAAATATTAATATAACACTTTTTCAATTTTAGTTACAAACATTTATGTATTTAACATAAATTAAATGATTCAGAATAAAATGCACACATAAAGAGCGAATACTTTACTCGTGTAATGGATGAAAGCCATAAAAAATTAATACTTTATGGGCCGTTTATTTTTTTTAAAAAAAATATTTAATTTATATTAAATAAATAACCTATCGATTTCTTTTTTGCAAGAATATTACTATAACAATTTTTGAATTTTTCTTACAAATATTAATATATTTATCATAAATTAAATATTTGAAAGTAAAATACTCGTAAAGAGTTGGTACTTTAAATGAGTAATGCGTGTTTGCCCATAAATTATACTCCTTAAAATTTATTAATTGTTAATTGATTTATAGTACTTTGTCATTCATTGGATATGTAGCACAAAGGGCAAATATTGTACAAAATTCTAATTTCACTCCCTAAAATAATATTTTAATCGTTTGGATTGAATTTGCAAAGGATTAGTAACCTCAGGGGAGGTCAGTGTATTTTTTCAAACCACAAGGGAGGTCAGTGCAAATGTCAGAAACCTCAGGGGAGGTTTATGCAATTATCCCTAGACTATTTGTGCCTCTCTCTCTCTCTCTGGAGCTTTGCAGGGGCACAGAGCACCATGCAATTTTAGCATGACGCATGTGGGGCTAAAAAGCCATTTTTCACTTTCAATCTTCTCTCTCTCTGGTTGCTTTGAGATGGGAGAATCATCGGAGAGAGAGAGAGAGAGAGAAGAAAACTACTAGTACTACTTTTTATCTGCATACATTGGAATATACACTTAGCCAGCGACAAACAAGCCAAAGTATTAGAGCGACCCCTCGTCACAAAAAAGTTGATAAAGAGTTGAGAGTAGTAATAGAAAGAGATGGAATTCAAACCCTGCCTGCTGCCTGCATACCGCACAGCCTTCCCCGGCCCCCCATACAGAGCAAAAAGTAAACCTAATCAATTCAATCCCCTTCTCTTCTCTCTTCCTCTTCTTTCAGTTCATCTTCTTCCTGTGCTCCTTACCTGTCTGAGGAGTACCTACTACTCGTACTCCTGCAATTGCAAATTTGCAATGCCTCCTTTAACCAACAATAATGATAAATAATACTCCAGTACTAATCAATAATAATATCTGCCCGGGGCCTTTCTTTTCTCTCTCTTTCCAGCTTTTTCCTGTAGATTGCAACAGAAGTTACACCGCTTTGGATCCCCATCTCCCCCTTACGCTCTCTCATTTCTTCTCTCTCTTTTCCTCTTATACATTTTATTATTACCTTTTTGTTTTTTCAACTCTTTTGTTAGGTCACAAGCAAGAAACCAGTCATTTACTCCTCTCAAGTCTCATCATCCCCTGTGCCCTTTTTATACCCGCCCCAACCCTCCCTTCATATTCAACTTGCCACAATTTCAAGCCCTTTTGAGTGCTTGGACAAGTCAATTTTGCCTCTTTTCTTGCTAGCTATTACCACTAGTAGTCTTCTACCAATGGATGTAAGTATTCATCTTTCTTGACTCTTGACAAGTGGTATATAGACCAATTGGCGTTTTGCTTTGATGATATGATTACATTGCTCTGTTTTGAGCTTTTAATCGATTTAAGTAATGCGCTTTACTATCAGGAGTACTACTTCAACGGGAGGAGGGGTCACGTCCCGGCATTTGGAAGCTGGGATTGCAATGACGATCTTCCGTTCACCCAGTGCTTCGAGACAGCAAGGCAGACTGGGTTGTTTCGCTATAGCTACTCTGAAGATCGTGATTTGTACGTTGCTGGTGATTTGTACGAGAATGATGTTGTCGCTCCTGCCATGATTGTGGTTCCTCGTCGCAGGGTAATGCTTACTTATCCTTAGTTTCTTCCTCAACTCTAATCCCCATCCAATTGTTTCTGTCACATTACTCCAACAAAGAGGCTATCCAATTTCTGTCCCTAATATAATATAAATAACCAACTGAAGCTGGAAACAACTTTTCGGTCAAGTGCAAGCCTAGACCCAGATTTCTTTTGGGCATGTGAAAACATTTATTAATTTCTACTGCTCTCAGAAACCATGGATATTATGATGCTACGTGGTGGAAGCACCATACCGTATGGTATTGACTATTGGTTGGTTTGACAGAGCAAATTGACAATTGTCAGATTGTATCGTATGGCGGCAGAATATGCAGGAGTGGGGTAGATTCTCCAGTACGGGTAGTAGATTTGAGATTTGACCGATCGGTGGCGGTTATTTCTGTCCACCCACCCATTTGCTATGCTACAGCCGATTAGCATTTAGTATTTGAATGGATTTTATTTTATTTTCACAAATTGGCCATTCAATTTTTGCTGTATGGAGTACTAGTTTTTAAGATGCCACACACACATCATCATCACTTTTTTTTTTTAAGCATGAAAATGAAAATGGTGGTGCATGATTAGCAGGTAAAATCAACAAGTTACCAGCGGCAGGGGAAAGAAGCAAAAGGTGGGGAAGCTTGGGTGGTGTGCGACTGTGAATGTGGGGTCAACGTCAAAGAGCCACCAAGCCCACTGCCACCTTCTCCTCCCCCTCCTGCTCCTAAAGCCGTGGATGAAGACCTCTACAAGATTTCGCCGGAGCTCCTCCGAGCACAGCCCCGAAAGGTAAAAGTCCGATAAGAGATTATTGTATTACTACTTCGCAGTAGTTGTATTATTTATTATGTGGTTGATATTAGACTATTAGTGGTTTAACTTACTGTCTGTCTTTATGCGTATGCCCCCACTACCTCTTAGACCTGAATCCGAAAGCAGCAGTGTTTCTGACATGCTTGCCACGCCCTACTGGTTTATTAATTTATCCCTTCGCTTTGTCAAAAGAAAAGAAAGGCCAATGGAGGAGGGTTGACCTCACTGGAAATTGGACCATCTTTTATAACAGCCCATGCATTCGTAGATGTTACTTTGGGGGTGTAAAGAAAAATCAAAGAAATTTGGAAAGCATGGTTTTAAGTTGTGAGTTGTGGCCCCTTGAAAGATGAGGAAAAAGGAAAAGTGCTACTCTACTAGTTTAAAAGAAAAGAAAAAAAGAAGAAAAGGCTAGCTGGGGTGTTTTAACTTCGATAAACTGCTTTGGAATTTTGCCTCTGTTTCCTTCTTCTGTCTTCATCATCATATGATATGCAAAAAGGAGAAAGGGCTACACGACTAAACACAAAAAGTCCTTTAATTTGCACCTTTTGAATATACTAATTAATTCTCAAGTTTTCTGGCCAAAAGTGATTATAATGCTGCCTGCTTTGTCTGAGGGTCGATTTCTATGTGTTGCCTGCCTGCACTTCCATTTGTGATTAAATTGAAATCTGCTCTCTTTTAGTTTTAGGGCTAATTTGCTAGTTGTTTGTTGTTTTGTGGTGCAGAAGAGGGGCTGGGGGTTCTTTTCAATCTGCATGCAACCACCCAGCTGCGTCCGTTGAATTCGCTGCAGAAGAAGCTCATCATCATCCTCATCAGTACCGCGGCATTGCGTACATTTATATATATATATATATATAAAGGGGGAAAAAAAGGGGGGAAGGAGTCTTCTTCTTATTATGAGTGCTCCTATGGTATGGTCGGGGATGGATGGAATCAATCGTGGAAGGAAGGTTGTCATTATCAAACATCATCATATGATCGATCATATGATAAATTGATAACCATTCTTCTTACCAACGGTTTATCCCTGCTGCTGGGCCTGCGAGCATCGCTCCTTCCCTACCTTATCTTTTTGGAACCACGCCCTTTCTCTCTCTCTCTTTTGTTGTATTGTAGGAAGACCCCTACTCTGTTCTGTTCTGTTCTGTTCTGCCCTTCTCCGCCCTCTATGCTTGTAGTTGTATATTGGTACTGTTTTCCAGATCTTCAAAAGCTGGGAAATTACTCTTCTATTGGAAATGGTGATCGATCAGAAAGCTTCCGTGGAAAGTGAAGACGTACTTACGTTTTAATTAATTATATGTTCTGAAGTCTTGGCTCTGATTTACTCCTGAGTGGACACCGAAAAGGGCAAATGGTAATGATAAACAAACTTAATGGAAAATTCACACATTACGTACGCATAACTAGCGTTTATTATTTGTTTAAATAATAAAAAAAAAAAGTAATAAGTGGTAACCCGAGATTGGGGCAAGCAAGATGACTTTGGACCGCAACGGATCTTCTGTACCACACCCTGTCTCACATCCTGTCCCACTCTTTAAAATCTCGCCAAGTGTCCCTTAATAAACCAAACCCTCAAATAACTCAACTCAGACCATATTAAGTTAATTAATCGATTAACCGGACAAAAAAATTTAATCTCTTTAACCAATATAACCAAAACCAAGAAAAATAAAAACTCTTTAACCAAAATCACAATTTTTCAACGGAAAAAACCCTAAAATATTAAAAAACCTCTGTCCGAGTTCATCATCTTCACCATTCAGCTTTGACGAAATATTCACGGATAAAACTTCGAAGCTCTTCCCAGAGGTGAGAAACAAGTTATTTCTTAAAAACCTTGGTGGGGTTCTTCCAAGCTCGTCGCAGGCCAATTTGATGTGATTTGCTAAGCTTAGGCACTTGATCTAGTTTTCAGCTTCAAATTGGTCTGTTGATACACACCTTTGAATTAGTTTTGCTATATCCTCAATTGCAGGGAAGAAGTAAGAAATTGGTTATATTCTCTAGTGTCTCTGTTTTAGTGTTTTGGAACTTAGGTGTAGATGATTTTGGGAGGGTAACAAGTTTGCGTTTATCTTTTGCTGATTGAGGGAATTTTTCTTCTAATTTGCAGCTTCCAGTCTGAATGTTTCATCTGTTAAATTGTCTGAAAATTCGGTATCTGCTGGACGAAGCACACCACCTGTTCGATCAAATGCCTAAGAGGAAGATGAATCAAACTGTAAGGTAAAAGTCTGACTTGGTTGCGCCCATATTTTTGCTAGTAGAGCAAAACCTCTACTTCAAATGTTGTCTACCATTTTAACCTTTTTTTCCCTCAAATGTTAAATATGTGCCATTTGGATAAATTGCCATTTTCATATTTCATTTGTTTCAATCAATGTTTTCCGTAGCAGATTTTTTGGGTTCGTCTCGAACTTTCTTTTCCTCCAATCAGCTCTGTGTTCTCAATTTTTTCTAGTTTCATCTTGCTAGAAAGGAAAATGGAGTGCAATATTGAAAACTCTATAAACTCTGAGAAAAAGTGATCAAGCTTTTAAAAGAGAAAAAAAAAATATGGTCGAGTTTACATTTTTTTTTTTTTTGGAAATTTAATTTGTTGAGGAGCAAAATATGTGCTGCTGGCATTCAATCCTGAACCTGATAAAAGTAAAACACGTTACACGAAAGCGACAACGTTGGATTATTTAGTCACTCTGCCTTGCAAAATGAAGCGCAGAAAACACTAAGGAAAGCCCATTGATCAATAGCCAGAAATTTCCACTTCTTCTGAAAAAAGTCTTCTAGGTGATTCAAATGTAACCAAATTCGTACATTGGGAAAAAGCAAGAAGAAGTGAAGTGATGGAACAATGAGCATGATTTAACAATGGACCAAAACAGGCTATAATTGATATTTTGCAGATCTTAAATGCCTTTCTTCTCATTATACTGCACTTGAGGTTCAAACATTGTTATAAATTTTGTGGAAGTAATAAGAAGCAATATATCTCAACATGTTGAGTAATTTTTTCTCAATTCTGGACATTTTTTTTTTACTTTTGTGTTTTTGATTTCCCGTTTTCCTGTGGCTGCATTATTCTCAAAAATTACAAAGGTTATGT
>NW_020861766.1:0-59678 GCF_003713205.1 Coffea eugenioides
TCTAAAAACTATATCTGCTCCTTAAAAGTATTTAGAATTTTTCCTAATCACGAAAATGCAGAAAACAAGCCATGAAAGATAATAAAACCTAGAAAATGGGAAAAATACGGGTTCTCACACTCTCTCCCCCTTAAAAGAATTTCGCCCTCAAAATTTCTCACCTCAATTCAAGAAAAGGTTAGGGTATTTTTTTCGCATTTCTTCTTCCACTTCCCAGGTAGCTTCCTCTATCCCATGGTTTCTCCATAGTATCTTCACTAACGGAATCTGTTTGTTTCTGAGCTCTTTGACTTTTCTGTCCAGCACTTGGACAGGTTTCTCTTCGTAAGCAAGCGATTCGTCTACGTCGATCTCCTCTGGTTGTAAGACATGGGATGGGTCGGGATTGTACTTCTTTAGCATCGAGACGTGGAAGACGTCGTGAATTCTCGAGAGACTTGACGGCAGCTCTAGTCTATATGCTACCGCGCCTATCCTCTGCAGGATCTTGTAAGGTCCGACGAACTTCGGTTGCAATTTCTTTTCTCTACCCGTCGTGACACTCCGTAACAGTGTAACCTTGAGGAAAACACGGTCTCCAACTTCGAACTCCAAGTCTTTTCTTCGGTTATCGGCGTAACTCTTTTGTCGATTTTGAGCAGTTTGGAGTCGTTGCCGTATCAACTTGACCTTTTCTCGAGCCCCTTCCATCCATGGAATAGTGGTTGGATCCAGTGCCTTCCTCTCGCCAACTTATTCCCAGTAAATTGGTGACCGGCATTTTCGTCCATATAATGCTTCATATGGAGCCATTTGAATCGACGAATGGTAGCTGTTGTTGTACGCAAACTCTACTAAGGTCATGTGTTGACCCTAGTTGCCTCCAAAATCCAGAATGCAAGTCCGTAGCATGTCCTCGAGAGTTTGGATTGTTCGTTCCGATTGTCCATCCGTCTGAGGGTGATAGGTCGTGTTCAAGTTGAGTTTCGTCCCTAGTGTCTTTTGGAATTTCTGCCAAAACCGCGATACGAACCGGGGATCTCTATTGGAGACGATACTCATAGGAACACCGTGTAGCTTTACAATCTCGTCCATGTACAGTTGAGCCAATTTGTCCATGGAGTACTTCATGTTTACTGGCAAGAAATGGGCCGACTTGGTTAATCGATCGACGATCACCCAAACGGCATCGTGTCCTCGTTGCGTTCGCGGCAAACCTGAGACGAAATCCATGGTGATGTTTTCCCACTTCCACTCGGGTATCTCAATGGGTTGTAACAAACCCGATGGTTTTTGATGCTCCGCTTTAACCTGTTGACAAACAAGACATTTTTGCACGTACAGAGCGATTTCTTTTTTCATATTATCCCACTAATAGGTTCCTTTCAGGTCTTGATACATCTTGCTACTACCCGGATGGATAGTATACTTGGACCGATGAGCTTCCTCTAGAATTTCTGTTTTCAACGACTCATCTTTCGGCACCACTATTCGGTTCCGGTATTTTAAAATACCCTCAGGACTGAAATTGAAATCAGTCGTTTCCCCTTTTTTCGCTTTCTCTCCCCACTTCCGTACCATCACATCCTCTTTTTGCGCTTCTTTAATCCGTTCCAATAAGATGGAAGTCACTTTAATATTGCCAAAAATCATCTTATGGCTCCCAAAGGCAGGGTTTCCACTCGCACACTGAGGCTAGCATATTCCATTCTTTGATCATTAACCCTGCTACTTGCGCCTTGCGACTCAAAGCATCAGCCACTACGTTCGCCTTGCCTGGATGGTAGTTGATTGTACAGTCGTAATCCTCCAGAAATTTCATCCACCGTCGCTGCCTCATGTTTAATTCCTTCTGTGAGAAGAGGTACTTTAGGCTTTTGTGATCGGAGTAAACCTCGAAAGTTACCTCATATAGGTAGTGCCTCCACTTTTTAAGAGTGAAAACAACTGCGGCTAACTCCAGATCGTGGGTTGGATAGTTCTGCTCGTGGGGTTTTAACTTTCTCGAGGCAAAAGATATCACATTTCGGTTCTGCATTAGCACACATCCTAGACCTTTCCGCGACGCATCGGTATACACAGCAAACCCGTCACCTCCATTAGGTAAAACTAGAACTGGAGCCATGGTCAATCTTTTCTTTAACTCTTGAAAACTTGTCTTACTTCGGGCGTTCCATAAGAACCGACCATGTTTCTTCGTCAAATCGGTTAGAGGACCGGCTAGTTTGGAAAAGTCCTTGATAAAACGCCGGTAATATCCAGCCAGTCCGAGAAAGCTGCAAACCTCGGTGGGATTTTCTGGCCTCTTCCAATTAGTTACAGCCTCTACTTTCGCCGGGTCAACTGAAATACCCTCTTGAGAAATTACGTGCCCTAGAAAAGCAATTTTCTCCAGCCAAAATTCGCACTTGCTGAACTTGGCGTACAGTTGATGATCTCTTAGGGTTTGTAAGACAATCCTCAAGTGCTGCTCATGCTCTTCACGGGTCTTGGAATAGACCAGGATGTCATCGATGAAGACCACTACAAATCGATCCAGGTAGGGCTTAAAAACCCTATGCATTAAATCCATGAAGGCGGCAGGAGCATTAGTTAGTCCAAAGGGCATAACTGCGAACTCGTAATGCCCATATCTCGAGTTGAAGGCAGTTTTCGGAATATCCTCCTTCCTGATTAATAACTGGTAATACCCTTGTCGGAGGTCCAATTTTGAAAAGACCACTGCTCCTTGCAGCTGGTCGAACAACTCATCTATGTGGGGCAGTGGATACTTATTTTTCACCGTAATATTATTCAGGCCCCGATAATCGATACACATCCTCAACCCACCATCCTTTTTCTTCACAAAAAGTACAGGAACTCCCCAAGGAGACCCACTCTCTTGAATGAATCCCCGCTCCAGAAGGTCCTGTAATTGTAACTTTAGCTCCTTGAGCTCAGCAGGAGCCATTCGGTATGGTGTTTTTGAGATAGGTGAGGATCCTGGTAGCAGGTCTATTTTGAATTCAATCTCTCTTTCCGGAGGTAAGGCTACTAACTCATCAGGAAACACGTCCGAAAATTCCTTCACTATGGCCATATCCTCTACCTTCACTTTATCTGTGGGGTTGTTAATCAAAAAGGCCAAAAATCCTTGCGCCCCTCTACTTGACAATTTCCTAGCCCGAATGCCCGAAATCAAAGCAGATGAGGCTAACATACCCCTTATGTCCAACCTTAAAGTTGCCTCACCAGGGATGCGGAATTCTACCACTTTTGTTTTACAATCCAGTTGGGCATTATACTTGGCTAGCCAGTCCATACCCAGAATTACATCATACCCCTTAATGACCAAACTTATCAAGTCCCCTAACAATCTCTTCTCTCCTACCCACACTTCACAATCCCTATAAACCATACTAGTAACCAAACGTTGATTCCCCGTAGGTGTACTAACTTCTAGGTCGTATGGTAAACTAGCAGGTTTTATATCGATACCACACATGAAATCAGGGTTAACGAAGGAATGAGTGGCACCAGGATCAATTAAAACTTTGGCAAAACGGTGGAAAATAGGGATCGTACCTTCTACGACCTCTGAGGAATCTGGGACCTGTTGAGGTTCTAATGAATATACTCGAGCTAGCACCTTAGGTTTCGTCCCATTCCCCTTATCCGGTACCGTATTGGTCCTTGGCGCGATTTGAGCTCCCTTTTCGTCTTGCTTTAAGAGTGGACAGGTAGCAAGCTTGTGGTCTGCGCTTCCGCAACGCAGACATTTACCTCCCTTCTTCCAGCAATTATCTTCAGAGTGATTCGGCTTTCCGCAGTACCCACAAGGCCTGCGGGACGCCGAACCTGAACCCTTCTGGGAGTTTTCGCCTTGGCCTCTTCTGACTGAACCACCCCTGGACTGAGCCCCTCTACCTGTACCCGACTGTCGTCCACCTCCAACTCCTCGTCCGAACTTGGAGGGGGTACCTTTATCCCCTTGCCCAGAGCTGCTTCCAGGAAAACCCCGCTTCTTCGCCTGGAAGTTTTGTACTTGCATCCTCGCGCTCTCTACCCGTTGGGCCTTCTCAACGGCCTAACTAAAAGCATTGATCTGGTCCACCGCGAGGTCCTTCTGAATTTCCACGTTTAAACCCTGGAGAAAACGCCTAATTCGCCGTTGCTCTGTCACAATCAACTCAGGCACAAATTTGGACAGGCGGGTGAACTGGCTCTTGTATTCCGCCACCGATTGAGCTCCTTGGCGGAGTCGGATGAACTCATCTTCCTTCCTCTCCTGAACCAGAGGAGGGAAGAATTTCGCGTTAAACTCTCTCATAAAATTTACCCAAATCCTGGGCATTTGTTCCCGTTCCCATTTCTGCCGAACGACATTCCACCAGGAACGAGCCGCCCCTTCCAGCTGGAAAACAGCAAAAGTCACCTGCCGTTCTTCGGTATAGTGCAGAGCAGCGAAAATATCGACCATCTTTTCGAGCCACCTTTCGGCGAAATCCGGATCGGGTCCCCCAATGAACTTGGGTGGAGTAAACTTTTGAAATCGTTCGAGAGCTTTGTCTTCGCTCTCGACATGATTGCCAGGGTTTCCAGGATTAGGGTTTGAATTCTGGCCTTGTTGATGCACCACTTGTGCCAGCAGGTTGGTCATTTGCTGCATAGCGGCAGCTATCTGTACATTGGGGTCAACTCTCGGTTCAAGATTGGGTCCAAAGGAAGTTTCCCCAGCACCCCGGTCTGGCGTAGGTTGCCTATTCCCGCGCCCACGCCCCCGTCCACTACGTGTGCCTTCCATAAGTTCTATTTGATCTAGACAAACGTACTAGAACAATAAAATGACAATGCATGTAAATAAAATCCCAAAAACTTTTACAACCATATATATACATTCCAAACAAGGCAACAACACACATATAAACAATCAGTCAAGTCAAGTACAGTCAAGTCAAGTACAAACATGAACAATCCACGAGGGAAAAGCCCCATCCAAAAGAAATATACACGTAGCTAACCCAAACGTACAAAACGATTAGCTAAGGCTCTTTCCCTATCCGCCCTATATACAGAAAACAAAACTATCTCAAAGACCTAAGGAGTCGTAACCTAGTCCGACGACGAGCTAGTAGACCCACCCGACGGGGTAGATCCAACCCCAACCTCGGGCCCCGCACATGAGTCCTCGTCGTTCACGCCCTCGACCACGTCAGTACAGAGGTTCAGGATCGAGGCAGCTCGAACCTTCACCTTTCGGGCTCTCTTAGACTCGCGCTCACGGACTTCCCTAAGCTGAGTGCAGAGGTCATCCACCCTATCCTCTACCTCTAGCACGTCGTACTCCAAGCCCTTAATGCGTTCGACCTGTTTCTCATTGGCCGCCCTAAGTTGGTTCACCTCAGCCTCAAGCCTAGCATTATCTGCGGCTAACTCCTTACGCTCCTCGGCCACGGCGAACACTAGAGCGTTAGGGTAAGCATACTTATGGCGGCACTCACACCTTCTGAGGCGGTTAGACGAACTCCAGCGCACGACGGCCCTTCTTGGCCGTATCTGGTATGGTATCACGGGAAACGCTCCACGAGGTCTCTCGCCCGGAGGACTATCACTAGGCTCACCCTGTCCGGCCATCCTACACCAAAAGAGCAATTAACCATAAATAAGCTTAAAGGCCATAAACAAAGAACCCTCAAATCGAGCATTTCTATTACACCCAGGCTAATTCAAATCTAGGTTCTGATACCACCTGTGACAGCCCCAACTTCCCCTAAGGCGAACCAAAGGGGTTAGCGGACTGCCTGCCCAACTCTCGCCAGGACTAACGGTGCAGTTTAGAGCGAACTATTGCGTTCCGGAACTTACAAACGCGCGTAAACAAGTCAAAATGTCAAAATAAAAGAAAATAAAAAAATGAAATCCGGAGTCGGCCATGAATAGTAACCGACCCGTCAGAACCCAACCAAATATCAAGCAAACATTCACATCTTGAAACTTAGCAATTACAAGCCAAAGTGGCTTACAAAAGTATTTAAAAGTGGATACATGTCTGGTTTGCCAAATCAAAAGAGAAACGGTCCCAAAAGTACATTTAGGGTTTCAATAAATGAGCTATACAAAAGATATGTCCAACTAGCTCATTTCGGCAACCAATTATCAATTGCAGTCCAAAAGTATTTATTTTCCTGTAAGGAAAACAAAAGGAATAGAGTGAGCTAATTGCCCAGTGAGATAATACTACTCAAGCAACCAAGTTCATAGATGCATCAAGCTTTTCAGTCCAATTCATCAAAAGTAAATAAAGACACACATCAATAATGATGATAAAAGGATACGGGCGGCTCTCAAGAGCCATTTTCCTCGTTTGCATTCTTGATCGGATCTCATTGACTCTCCGTCAATGTTTAAAAGTAACCAACCGTAGACTTCACTTTACTTCCATTCCTTCCACCTAACATTCCCCTACCGGGCCCGAACTCCAAACACTTGCACTGTGGTATTACTCGAGTATACCGGAATCGAGAGTCTCTCATACTACAAGATTCCTTATAACATTTTCCCCAAGGCTCGTTAATTGTCACGACCAAGCCCTCGCCGGCTCGATTCAATCAACTACCAATGGGGTTGAGCTCAATGATAACAATCATGGTCGTAGGATACTCGTCCAAACGACACCAAGTCATGTACTTTCATTTCATGTAACATTCCAATAACATGAGAAATAAGCGAGAGTGATAAAGTACACCCTCACTTCAATCAATATCAATGGTACAATAACATTTAACTCATCAAGTTCAAGTATCAAAGCCATATAGTAACACACAAGTGAGTAGTACACTCACCAAGCTTGCAAATGATATTTCATGCAACCCCGTCAAAGGAACGTCATGAACCACCGTCACGCCCTAAAACATGCAAACAAGTACAATGAGACTCGATAACGAGTCATAAACCAAAGCCAAATATCACCAAAATAGGGTTCCATAAGCACACACAAGCAATAGAGGAAACCAGAAAAATCCGGAAATGGAACTAGCTTTAACCCTGAAAAAAACAGTTTTTGATGTCATTTTGCGGTAATGGCACCAAAGGCACTACGATTATCGGATGAAGGTCCAAGACCCACCGTTTCGAAGCTAAGAGATAGGGTTACAATATTTCAGAAGGTCACTCAACCCAGTTTCAAGTGTAACCAGGTCAAAAATGCAATCTACTATACCAGCACCGCAAAAACAGATTCACAGAACGCATTCTAGTGCAAACATCATAAATCAGCCTACCTAAGTCCAAATCCAGAAATTCCAAAGCCATCCGAAAGCTAAGAAACAGGGTTACATTTCATCAGAAGACCTCAACAACCAAGTCGGAAGCATTCCTAGCCAAAATAACCAATTACAGAAGCAATTCCCAAATTCGGGTAAAACCCGGGCAGCAAGGGTAATTCCATCTTTTCTCAAGCTACGCTACTCCGATTGACCTGAAATTTTGCAGGCACCTCTAAAATATCATTTCCTACAACTTTCATGTTTTAACCCAAGGCCAATTAGGCCTCTAAATATGAGCTAAATATGAGCTACAAAACCGAGCAGAATGTAATTCATTAGAACCCTAACTTTTCAATTTTCTTCCAAAACAGAAATTGCTTGCAATTATCCATTTTTTCCACCTCTTATATCCCTTACATACCATTTCCAATCATCATACATAGGCACACAATCATATTCATATTAAAACAGAAAAATCCCCAATAATTACAAAACTTCATCAATTCAACCAAAAATCACAATATAATCCATAAAGTTGCATCTTATTCCACCACTAATCATAAATTAAGCATCATTAGAGGGAGGAGAGGGGTTCTTCACAACTCACCTTAGAAACAAGAGAGAGAGAGCAACTAGTCCTCTTTGCTTTCTAAATAACTCCACACAACACCTCACTATCACTCCCTTAATGTTTTCTATGGAGCAAAACAAGATTCAATGGTGGATTTTTGGTAGATTGGAGCAAGATTGAAGCCAAAAACTTGAAGAGTTTTCTTTCTTTTGTTGCTTGAAGAGCTCGGCCAAGATGAAGGAGAAAATGGTGAATTTTTGGTATTTTTTTGATTTATTTGGTCAATTGGTAGGACATGGAATAGTAGTCATACAACAAACTCCACTTATAAGGTGACACTTGTCACTTATTTAATGCAAGTCTATCACTTTGTTTCCTCTCACACCAATCCAAATTGCAACCTCTACTTATCTCTTAACACCCAGTAAATTAATTCCAGCATCCAAAACTTAACCTAGTTGGCCGAATTTTTCCGAACTTTTCGCACTAGTGGGTCCCACGTCCGGTATACGCTCTTAATTTCTCAAAACCTATTCGATACTAGAAAAATCATCTAAAAACTATATCTGCTCCTTAAAAGTATCTAGAAATTTTTCCTACTCACGAAAATGCAGAAAACAAGCCATGAAAGATAATAAAACCTAGAAAATGGGAAAAAATACAGGTTCTCACATAAACACATAACAATCAAAAGCAAGCAATTTACACCTCAAGCCAGCTACCAATAGCCCACCTCAAGACCTCTATACCTAAAGATTAAAGCAAGAATTTAAACTCCTCAAGTCCGCTACCTAGATTCATACATAGGTTTCAAACCCTTGCTCAACCAACCTTAAATCTTGCATTAAATGGAGAGATTCAAAGTTGATGATGTCTACCTCTTTGTTCTTGAAGAAACCAAAAATTTTGCACCACTAAAGCTCCCAAGAAAACCGCAAGATGAAGCTTTCCTCCAAATCAAGGTTAATCTCCAAGTAGTTTTGAGGGTGGATGCAAAGTTAGAAGTGATTTAGAGCAAGAATGAGCAAGATAGATGAAGAGCTTTCTCTTCTCCTTCCTTGAGAAGTTCAGCTGGCACTAAGAGAGAGAAGAGAGAGGGTTTGTGTGCTAAAACTTGGGGAGAAAGAATGGAATAGTAGCCATAAGTGTTGGGCAAAAAAGTCAACTCTCAATAGTTGTCGCGCGCGGGTATCGTTCCACCGTTTTCTCTCTCGTTTGTTATACTAGTGCGCTAATCCTCCAATGTAGTTCCTTTAACACTATAATTATTCACTCTTAGTAGTCCAGTACAAGTTTCTTAAATCTCCACTTAACCGTTCTGGCTCGATTTACGCGAACTTCCTATTAGCGCGCGATAAAACGAAACTTAAGGGTAATTCACGCAACTAAAATATAATTAACTAACTTTAGGGCAGATAATGTATAAAATGACTAAATTACGAATGAAAACCTGAGTCCTCAAATCACAAAGATCATTGCACTCTCAGATCAAATATTGTCTCGAAAAACGAGTATTTGTTATTTCTCGCTAAACGAGTCATAGAAAAATTAAATTCGCGAACAGAACATTTTAAAAATATAAAAGAGACATTTTTTCATACAATGGGTTTTAAAATGAATGAAATAAATTATTCGGAGTAAACTGATGAATAAATAATTAATTAAGCCATTAAAATAATATAAAAGTAAGAAAATAAAATCCGGGTCCTCACATCCTTCCCCTCTTAAAAGAATTTCGTCCTCGAAATTAATACCTTGATCTATGAATAACTCTAAATACTTCTTTCGGTCTCCTCTTCAACATCTCAAATTGCTTCCTTGATTCCATAATCTCTCTATAAAACCTTCATTAGAGGGATTTGCTTGCGTTTTAACTCCTTCACTTTTCGATTAAAATCTTTACCAGCTCTTTCATCACGTGACCAATTTTCATCACTCCTACCTTTCCCATTCAAAACTTACACTTATTGAACTTAACTATCCTCAGGTGCCGTTCATGATCTTATCACAGGTCTAGAGATGTGGAGCAATAGATTAAATATACATATAAATCGTAAAATCAATTAAAACCAAAGTAAATTTTCATATGTCATAAAAGATCATAATAGTTACATTAAGTTATAATAAGTTCATCAAATCATTTCAAAAGAAAAAGGGGAATCAACAAGATTAAAACGTGCTAAGTCGCAATATACAACAAAAGGATGTCATCCCCTTTACAAAAGATTATAACCTCTAAAAGTGCTAGTCTATGCTAGGGTAAAACTACAATCCCTATTTGTCGATTGGAGTCAGATTCACCCCTACTTGTAGATTTTCTACTACTTGGATCCCTCTTACAATCATTAGCATTAATCACTCCTTCTAGCACTCGACTGATTTGCAGTGGATTTAGCAAGTTGTTGAGAATTTCCTTCTCCCTTAGAAGCTCTAGGGCAATTCGAAAACTTATGCTCGGTACTACCGCACCTCAGACATTTTCCTTGCTTTCTCCAGCACTCGGCCTCAGTGTGGTTAATCTTGCCGTAGTATCCACAAGTTACGTGAGGAGTAACGGCTTGACCAGCTTGGGAATTCCCCTTTTGTTGACCTCGCCTACTCTGATTTCCTTTTGGCGGGGCTTCGCTTGATGGAGTTTCTCCGGGTTTTTCATGCATATTCACTTCTCCAGCCCCTTTTCCCATTTTAAGGGGTTTGGTAGACCTCTCGGACTGTTTAGGGGTATCGCTTGGGTTACCCTTCTTTCTTGCATGAAAAGTCTTAGATTGAGACTTAACATTCTCTACCTTCTGTGCCTTATCCAAGACATCCATAAAAGTGGTAATCTGGGCAGCTGTTAGGGATTCTTGGATTTATACATTTAACCCCTGAATAAACCTCCTTATCCTTTTCTGTTTGGTGACTACAAGCTCAGGGGCAAATTTGAAAAGTTTGGTGAACCGCTCCTCATACTCGGCCACACTTAATGTGATGGCCCCACCTCCCCCTAGGGCGTACCCTAGGGTTCGGCAAGTCGCCTGCCCAACTCTCGCCAGGACTCATTCACTCGTACCTCGAGAAATTAACTGGCATCCATAGAAAAGTAAATAACACGGCAATTCAAGCTTATAATATACATTAATGCCCAAACCAAGATACAAAGCTTCTATACACCAAAATACTTCATAGCGGTTACATTTCAAGTACAAATCACCCTAGTCGGGATTTAGCGTGAGTACAAATTGAAAATTCAAAATAACTAGACTACGCTAGCCTGTACACGTCTCACGCCTCGCTTGTACCCCCTGTAAGGAAAACAAATGGCGTGGAATGAGCTAAAAACCCAGTGAGGTTCCAAATAACAAATTGACCATTTTTAAAAGGACGAATATCAACGTAACAAATTAATGAGTATCAAGAGTCCATAAAAGTGAACAATACTTCAAGTAGTAAATCTCAAAGTGAGCGAGTGTAAAAGTTTTTCAGAAGAACAATAATCCAATAAGCAATACTCATTCCAAAGTATAAGGATACGGATGGCTCTCAGGAGCCAAATTCCCATTGCATCACCAGAGCTTGATCAAGTAATAGTTGACACTCCGTCAACCTTCAGGTAAGTAACCAATCCAGTAGAACACCACTTACACTACTCTCCGTCCACCATTCACACCCCCTACTGGGCCCAAAATCCTCAATAAACACTGGTGGTAATACTCGACTATACCGATTAGTCGAGGAGATAACACTCCACTCGACATCACTAACTACCCATGGTTCGTTATCTAATCGACCAAGCCCTTGCCCGCTCGACTCGATTAACTAGCCAGTGGGGTTTGGGTCCCCAAGAAGTCGATGAGATAACATCTCCAATCGAAAGAATTAAGATAAAAGTACAGAGACCGGAATGAGAGGCACCTCCCACTCGGATTGAGTGTGGTACATGCTGCCGCTCCGTACTTACAAAAGATAAAGGTATGGAGACGGGAATGAGAGGCACCTCCCACTCGGATTGAGTGTGGTACATACTGCCGCCCCGCACTTACAATCAAGTACAAGTATATCAAGTTAATTGCAACAATAAACAAGTAGATATCATATTAGGACAAGTGCAATAAAGTACACTCTTGCCCGATCAACAATTCTCGTATCATTTATTTACATTGATCAAGTATTGAAAACAAGTGTCCAGGTCAACCAGATATTTGGAAGCACTCACCAAAAGTCTAGTGCCTTTTCAAAAATCACGTTCCAGTCTAACTCTTTGGTTGGAGTCCAAATCTGCGATAAAATATCATTTACGAATGTAAACCTTTCTAGAGTTCAAAACATAGGAGTTTCGCTTCAAGAAAATTAAGTAAATGCAACTCGTGATGTAGTATTCAAGATACTCATCAAATCCCAAAAAAATTCATGCTTGCTCATTTAATTTCGGTAAGGAAGCGGTTAAAACTTTAGAACTCCCATTGGAGTCGAAAGAACGAGAAAAACATATTTCAATTAGTCGTTATTTCCATTTTCCAAACGGTACAAGGTTCGGCCGAATTCCAATTTATGTGTCTTGATCAAAGAGGATGCAAATATTCTAGATGGTTCAAGTGGTATTCGCCCTCAAGCCTTACTCAAGTCGCAAGTATATCTACCTAGTCCTCGAGCGTAAATTTGGGCAGCACGCCCTTTGTATTTACCTATTTTCCAGCCATTTATGGCTTCATTATTTTCCTCATTGGTTTCCTCAATTAGTCCCAACATTACACACAACATAAATGCATTACAATAGCCGTTCAATAGGCTCAATGTCATATGATTACCAAACCAAGCTAGAAAAATTGACCGGAAATGAAGTTTAAGGCCTAAAATCAAAGGCAGATTTGACGTCACTTAGCATATCGGATTGGGATGTAATTTATACCGTTTCGAAGCTAAGACAGAGACCTACAACTTTGATGAAGACCACTCAATCTAGTTCATAGTGTATCCAGGTCAAAATTTCAAATTATAGAACCAGAATCTCACATTTGGTCTAGTTAACCGCACTATGCAGAAACGACAATAACTCAGGTTACACAATTCCGTTTGAGATGTTTTCAGTTGTGTTGGAAAGCTGAAACATAGGGCTAAAAGCTTCATGTTTTGGCCAAATACTGGTTCGGTATGGATCAAGGTGAAAAATGCAGCCAACATGAGGAAATGTTAACACTGTCTGCTGGACGCTACCTAGGGCAGTCTCAAGGGTATTTTTGTCTTTTCATGAGCTAAGTACTCGGATTGGGCTGAAATTTTGTAGACAACTATGAAACATCATTCTCTACAACTTTAATGTTTTGTGCTAAGCCTAATTCAGCCTCTATCATGGTGAACTAAAACCGGACAGAACAGGGTATACCTTAACTTCAATTTTGGAAATTTGCTACAATCAAGGTATAAATCTCATTTTTAGCTTGAAACCATCACTACCACCTCTTATACCAACTTATATACATCATATATCACCCATACAATAAGTATGATAAGTGAATCATTCAAACCCTAACTCAACATCCCAACATATCATTTAACCCATGAAATTTTCCCCATAAATCCATCAAAACTATAACTTTAAACTTCTAGTTTACACATATAAGAAGTAGAGGGAAGTTTCTTACCAAATTCACCTTAATCCCTATGTCAAGAAGCTGCCAAGACCTTCCTCTTCCCAAATCACTCCACCAAAACCCTTAAGCTTCCTTGGAGATCAACTTTTGTGGAGGAATTTGCAAGGTTATCGGTTGAAACTCAAGATTGAGGCTTGAAATTGAAGTGCAAAAATGAAGTTTTCTCTCCCTTTCCCCCTCTCAAGTTTCGGCCAGCAATATGCAAAAATGAAGAAGAAACAAAGCTCTAGAAAAGATAAGAAGGTTGGAGTTAATTTGGTCAAAGGTTTGACGAGTGTCACAATTTAATTGGAAGTCAAAATTTTCTTTTCTCTCTTGTTTTTTTGGTCCACATTTTCAGCTGAAAGGAGAAGATATTTAGGGCTAATTTTGTTCAATTAATAACAAGGGGATTAAGGTAATAAAGTGGTGTTCAAGTGGTGCACTCATTCGGTAACAAACGGTACCCGTCGGTTCAACCCGTTTTTCCTTATTTCACGCGTACTAGGGTTTTCACTTATAATTCACTAACTTATTATTATCACCTCTAATCACACACTTAATATCATCTAAAACTCACTCTTAATCACCAAATTTGATCCACACTCCGTACCGATTAGTCACACGACAAAAAGGCGTAAAAACCCTAATTCGCGCTAACTTGAAAACGGAAAGGAAAAACCCTTAATTCTATGTTCATTTACATTTATTGTGGGGTGATTGGGTAGTAGGGCTATTATAAAATAATAATTTCCAAATAAAATGGAATTTTTAAGAAAAATATAAGGAATTTGCAAGTCCTCACACTTAATAATCCTTGCTTCAACTTAATAAAGTTGTCTTCCCTCTTTTCTTATATAATTGGCGGGATGAACTTGACATTAAACTCCCTCTCAAAGTTTACCCATGTCCAAGGGGTTTGTTCTCTTTATCACTTTGCACTGACAACATTCCACCACGAGCGTGCTGCCCTCTCAAATTGGAAAACGGCAAAATTCAGTTGCCTTTCCTCGATATAATCTAATGTAGCAAAAATATCAACCATCCTTTCAAACCAATTTTCCGCTACCTCAGGATCAGACCCTCCATGAAACTTAAGTGGAGCGAACTTCAAGAATCGTTCTAGGGCTCTATCCTCACCCCTCTCTTTGTACCTAGGTTGGTTAACTGGTTCAGGTTCTTGGCTATCAGCTAAGCGCTCGAGAATATTAGTCATGCGGTTAATGGCCGTAGCCACTTGGTCACTCTCTTAATTTCTAGGGTTTTGGTTTCGTCCAGTCGCGGATCCCTCACCTCTCTTGGGAGTGTGGGGTTACTGAAGCCCATGATCACACTCCCGTCCACGTCCTCGCCGATCCATTTAGCAAGATTCTAAACGCATAATAAAAGTGGAAAGTATAAGCGCATGAATTGAAAACACATGTACACATTGCAAGAGCAATTTAAATCAAAGCATAGATATTTGCATGGCTAGAAGTCATGTCACATGTCAATGTGCATACAACGAGTTAATAGTATCAAATACAGGTTATAGGCAACTAAGTGCCACCAATATAGAAGTATTGTGATGACCCCATCTCCCCCTAAGACGAATCGAAGGGTTCGGCGGACCGCCTGCCCAGCTCTCGCTGAGACTCACTTCAATCCTCAAATGAAAGACAAATCAATTCCAATGATTTCATCTAAATATGCCAAAATAATAATAAACTATAATATTTCATTGCACAAGTACATCCGTGGATATAAATTTCAGTCAACCACATCGAGTTCCAAATCTCACAATTTCCTCAAAGATCAGTTACAACATACCCAAATACACAAAAAACTAGCCTTCACTAGTATCTTCCAATCACTTCCTTCATGTCACTTTCCTGTTATGGAATTATAAATGGAATGAGGTGAGCTGATGCCCAATGAGGTCAAGAAAGGCATGCAAACACGTAGTTCAAGTAATAATGACACTTGTACGAGGAGTAAAGCTATAACATTGAAGTAATTCACGATTAACAATTAAATACACTTGAGTAGGATACAGGAGCTCTCCAGAGCTAATTTCCAATTGCTATGCCCAAGTTCGATCCAATAGCTCCACGTGGTGATACTCCGTCAACTGGGTCGGTATTTAATTCTGTAGAACTTCACTTACTCTATTTATGGTTCTGAGTCGACATGAGAGGTACCTCTCACCCGAATCGGTGTGGTACATGCTACCGTTCAGAGAAATAAGTGGTCGATGAGACATCGCTCCAATCGACTTATACTTTGATTACGGTTCTGAGTCGACATGAGAGGTACCTCCCACCCGAATTGGTGTGGTACAAACTATCGCCCAGAGCACCGATTATAGCACGTATGTGTGGTTGATGAGACATCGCTCCAATCGACTGAAAATGGTTTAGGGTTCTGAGTCGACATGAGAGGTACCCCCCACCTGAATCGGTGTGATACATACTATTGTTCAGGGAACCGATTACAATTGTTTATGGTACTCAGTCGACATGAGAGGTACCTCCCACCCGAATCGGTGTGGTACATGCTATCGCTCAGAGAACCGATTATTTGTTTAGGGTTTTGAGTCGACATGAGAGGTACCTCCCACCCAAATTGGTGTGATACATACTATCGCTCAGGGAACCGATTATAACACTGAGACGGTATGAGAGGCACCTCCCACCCAGATTGGTGTGGTACATGCATCCGCTCAGGGTTTACGAGTTAAACATGTTTATGAACAATTACCGATCATATGTATTCAAGTAACAAGTATCGCATAATTAAAAGAAAGAGAGGACGAGGGCGTCCCCACGAGTATACACATAAGTCGAGCAGGTTCACTCCACTCGACATCACAACACAAATATGGTTTGCAATAGCAACACTTCACTTAATTCACATAACAATTCACTTCACACAATTTGAATATCAAATCACATAGCACAATTCAATTGTAGCATCACTTAAAGGAGAACGAGCGCGATAAAGCACACACTCGTCTCGACAAGTTTACGTATCATGTATAACACTTGTACAATTCACATTTGAATCACATAGCCAAATCAAAATAAGGGAACAAGTGCAAAAGGCCTTTAGTAGTAGGCTCCGGGATTCTCCTCAAGATCCTCTTGAGCGCCTGAGCAAATAACAATTAACAATCACTCATAAATACTTACAAACTCCCTTCCAAATAAGGAAGAATGTACGTTCATTTTCAAACTAATACAATGTTTCGAAAAGCCTTTATATCTCAAAAATCGAGATTCAAAAGTGAGGGTTTAATAATACAAGAGAAACTGATTTCCTCCATGAAATCAAGTTGAAAATGATCAATCAATATCGAGAAGGAGTAATGAGTTCTCAAAAACTCATTTCATACGAAATCAAGAAATTTCAGTTTTTTGCGACAATTTTTGGAAAATCGAATCTTGCACTTCATAGGTCTAAAATTGGAAAACTTGGTACCGTTGGAAACTAGATCTAAAGTACTAAAAGTCCTGAGAAGACACTTTTCCAAAATTCTAAACAGAAGACATTCAATTTTTAGCCCAAAGTGGCCGTCTTGAACAAGCGAGACAGTTTCAATCATGTTTTTTGGCAAACTTGGGAAATTTTGCAAAACTCACAGAAAATGAATCAGCCCTTGAAATTCGTAACACATTAAGAGTTCCAATCAAGATTTCTAGCAAAACAAATAGAACCAAGTTCGGAGTTCTGAGCGTCAAGATATAGAAGCTCAAAATCGGCTAAAATTGTGGGTGGTTCGGTAAATTTTCAAGATTTGAAAGGCAAACTTTGGGACTTCAATTGGGTATCGAAATGCTGGTCTTAGAATATCACCAAATTTGGTACACTCAAACTTCCGCATGAGGACTATTTCACTATCAATTTTCACGCAAAAACTTGTACGGGAAGGGAGTTAACAAAACCACCAAAGTTTAGGAAATTCTCAAAGCAAATCTGTCTTCTTTCTTTTCTTTCCTTTACAAACATTTTGCCCAATGAAATCAACTCCAATTTGGTTCATTTTTGAAACCAGTGTTCTAGAAACATTAATAAGTGATTGACAAGCAATGGACATCAAGATTTTCGAAACAAAACATCCCACATCAAGCTAGACCCGTCGGCCAGCAAGAAGGAAGGGATTTCCAGATTTCCAGCTTTATCGTACTTTCAAAATCAGGCCATAACTCACTCAATACAAGTTCAAATTGGAAATGGTTGGTGGCATTGGAAACTAGATTCAAAAGGTTACATTTCATCAGAAGAGATCATTTCCAAAATCAGTTCGTAAGTGAGAGAAAATAGTGCCACAAAATGCAGCTCTCCATTCCTCTCGGACAATCAATTTTATTGAATCACTATGGTTCACTCAGTTCGAACTAGAAGGTGAACTTTATACCGTTGGGAAGATACAAATGTCTAGTTTCAAATGCCATAAACGGCACTTGATTTCAATTTTTGTACAAAGAGATATGTTCTTTCAAAGGGGCACTATTCAGACATTCTGAACTCATTTCCAGGTTTCTTCACATTTTGAAAATTCAAGTTTTGCTCAACTAATTCTATTGATTTTTGATAGAAAATTTCTACACACAATACACAACATATATCAACCAATTTCACAGTCCAATAACCAACAAATTTTCGAAATTCAAGCAAGACAAGTACAAGACAGATTCGGCCAGTTTCATGCACCAACTTTCCTTTGATTTTCTCTTCATTTCTAACCGTATTCTTTCCATCTAAACACATGACAATCAAAAGAAAGAAATTTACACCTCAAGCCAGCTACCAATAGGCCACTTCAAGACCTCTACCTAAAGATTAAAGCAAGAATTTAAACTCCTCAAGTCCGCTACCTAGATTCATGCAGAGAGTTCAAACCCTTGCTCAACCAACCATAAATCTTGCATTAAATGGAGAGATTCAAAGTTGATGATGGCTACCTCTTTGTTCTTGAAGAAACCAGAAATTTTGCACCACTAAAGCTCCCAAGAAAATCGCAAGATGAAGCTTTCCTCCAAGTCAAGGTTAATCTCCAAGTGGTTTTGAGGGTGGATGCAAAGTTAGAAGTGATTTGGAGCAAGAATGACCAAGATAGATGAAGAGCTTTCTCTTCTCCTTCCTTGAGGAGTTCAGCTGCACTAAGAGAGAGAAGAGAGAGTGTTTTGTGTTGAGTGAATCTTCCTTTGGAAGCTTAATGAATTTGTGGCCAAAAGCTCTTCAAAAGTCAACTCTTAATAGTGTCACGCGTGAGTATCGTACCACCGTTTTCTCTCTCGTTTGTTATACTAGTGCACTAATCCTCCAATGTAGTTCCTTTAACACTATAATTATTCACTCTTAGTAGTCCAGTATAAGTTTCTTAAATCTCCACTTAACCGTTCCGACTCGATTTACGCGAACTTTCGATTCACGCGCGATAAAGCGAAACTTAAGGGTAATTCACGCCACTAAAATATAATTAACTAACTCTAGGGCAGATAACGTATAAAATGACTAAATTAAGAATGAAAACCTAAGTCCTCAAATCTCCAAGGTCATTGCACTCTCGGATTGAATATTGCCTCAAAAAACGTGTATTTGCTATTTCTCGCTAAACGAGCCGTAGAAAAATTAAATTCGCGAACGGAACGTTTTAAAAATATAAAAGAGACATTTTTGCATACAATGGATTTTAAAATGAATGAAATAAATTATTCGGAGTAAACGGGTGAATAAATAATTAATTAAGCCATTAAAATAATATAAAAGTAAGAAACTAAAATCCGGGTCCTCACATCCTTCCCCCCTTAAAAGAATTTCGTCCTCGAAATTCATACCTTGATCTATGAATAACCCTAAATACTTCTTTCGGTCTCCTCTTCAACATCTCAAATTACTTCCTCGATTCCATAATCTCTCTATAAAACCTTCATTAGAGGAATTTGCTTGCGTTTTAACTCCTTCACTTTTCGATTAAAATCTTTACCAGCTCTTTCATCACGTGACCAATTTTCATCACTCCTACCTTTCCCATTCAAACTTACACTTATTGAACTTAACTATCCTCAGGTGCCGTTCATGATCTTATCACAGGTCTAGAGATGTGGAGCAATAGATTAAATATACATATAAACCGTAAAATCAATTAAAACCAAAGTAAATTTTCATATGTCATAAAAGATCATAATAGTTACATTAAGTTATAATAAGTTCATCAAATCATTTCAAAAGAAAAAGGGGAATCAACAAGGTCAAAACGTGCTAAGTCGCAATATACAACAAAAGGATGTCATCCCCTTTACAAAAGATTACAACCTCTAAAAGTGCCAGTCTATGCTAGGGTAAAACTACATTCCCTATTTGTCGATTGGAGTCAGATTCACCCCTATTTGTAGATTTTCTACTACTTGGATCCCTCTTACAATCATTAGCATTAATCACTCCTTCTAGCACTCGACTAATTTGCAGTGGATTTAGCAGGCTGTTGAGAATTTCCTTCTCCCTTAGAAGCTCTAGGGCAATTTGAAAACTTATGCTCGGTACTACCGCATCTCAGACATTTTCCTTGCTTACTCCAGCACTCGGCCTTAGTGTGGTTAATCTTGCCATAGTATCCACAAGTTACGTGAGGAGTAACGGCTTGACCAGCTTGGGAATTCCTCTTTTGTTGACCTCGCGTACTCTGATTTCCTTTTGGCGGGGTTCGCTTGATGGAGTTTCTCCGGATTTTTCAGGCATCTTCACTTCTCCAACCCCTTTTCCCATTTTAAGTGATGGATAGACCTCTCGGACTGTTTAGAGGTATCGCTTGGGTTACCCCTCTTTCTAGCATGAAAGGCCGTAGATTGAGACTTAGCATTCTCTACCCTCTGTGCCTTATCCAAGGCATCCGTAAAAGTGGTAATCTGGGCAGCTGCTAGGGATTCTTGGATTTCTACATTTAACCCTTGACTAAACCTCCTTATCCTTTTCCGTTCGGTGACTACAAGCTCAGGGGCAAATTTGAAAAGTTTGGTGAACCACTCCTCATACTCGGCCATACTTAATAATCCTTGCTTCAACTTAATAAAGTCGTCCTCCCTCTTTTCTTGTATAATTGGCAGAAGGAACTTGACATTAAACTCCCTCTCAAAGTTTACCCAAGTCCAAGGGGTTTGTTCTCTTTCCCACTTTGCACTAATAACATTCCACCACGAGCATGCCGCCCCCTCAAATTGGAAAACGGCAAAATTCACATGTCTTTTCTCGGTATAATCTAAAGCAGTAAAATATCAACTATCCTTTCAAACCAATTTTCCGCTACCTCGGAATCAGACCCTCTATGAAACTTAGGTGGAGCGAACTTCAAGAATCGCTCTAGGGCTCTATCCTTACCCCTCTCTTTGTTCCTAGGTTAGTTGACTGGTTCAGGTCCTTGGCGCTCAGCTAAGCGCTTGAGAATATCGGTCATGCGGTTAATGGCCGTAGCCACTTGGTCACCCTCTTCGTTTCTAGGGTTTTGGTTTGGTCTAGTCGCGGATCCCTCACCGCTCTCGGGAGTGAGGGGTTGCCGAATCCCACACCCACGGCCCCGTCCACATCCTCGCTGATCCATTTAGCAAGATTCTAAACGCATAATAAAAGTGAAAAGTATAACCGTATGAATTGAAAAACATGTACATATTGCAAGAACACTTTAAATGAGAGTATAGCTATTTGCATGAGCAACAAGTCATGTCACATGTCAATGTTTATACAACGAGTTAATAATATCAAATATAGGTCATAGGCAACTAAATGCCACAAATATAGGAGTACTATGACGACCCCACCTCCCCTAAAGCGAACCGAAGGGTTCGACGGACCGCCTGCCCAACTCTCGCCGGGACTCACTTCAATCCTCAAATGAAAGATAGATCAATTCCAATGATTTCATCTAAATATGCCAAAATAATAACATGACTATAATATTTCATTGCACAAGCATATCCGTGGATATAAATCTCAGTCAACTACATCGAGTTCCAAATCTCACAATTTCCTCAAAGATCAGTTACAACATACCAAACTACAGAAAAGACTAGCCTTCACTAGTATCTTCCAATCACTTCCTTCACGTCACTTTCCTGTTAAGGAATAATAAATGGAATGGGGTGAGCTAACGCTCAATGAGGCCAAGAAAAGCATGCAAACACGTAGTTCAAGTAATATAACACTTGTACGAGGAGTAAAGCTATAACATTCAAGTAATTCACGATTAACAATTAAATACACTTGAGTAGGATACAGGAGCTCTCAGGAGCTAATTTCCAATTGATTTGTCCAAGTTCGATCCAATACCTTCACGTGGTGACACTCCCTCAACCGGGTCGGTATTTAATTCTGTAGAACTTCATTTACACTATTTATGGTTCTGAGTCGACATGAGAGGTACCTCCCACTTGAATCGGTGTGGTACATGCTACCGCTCAGAGAAATAAGTGGTCGATGAGACATCGCTCCTATCGACTTATACTTTGATTATGGTTCTGAGTCGACATGAGAGGTACCTCCCACTCGAATTGATGTGGTACATACTATTGCCCAGAGAACCGATTATAGCATGTATGAGTGGTCGATGAGACATCGCTCCAATCAACTGAAAATGGTTTAGGGTTCTGAGTCGACATGAGAGGTACCTCCCACCCGAATCGGTGTGATACATACTATCGCTCAGGGAACCGATTACAATTGTTTATGGTACTCAGTCGACATGAGAGGTACCTCCCACCCAAATCGGTGTGGTACATTCTATCACAAAGAGAACCGATTATTTGTTTAGGGTTTTGAGTCGACATGAGAGGTACCTCCTACCCAAATTGGTGTGATACATACTATCGCTTAGGGAACCGATTATAGCACTGAGACGGTATGAGAGGCACCTCCCATCCAGATTGGTGTGGTACATGCATCCGCTCAGGGCTTATGAGTTAAACATGTTTATGAACAATTATCGATCATATGTATTCAAGTAACAAGTATCGTATAATTAAAATAAAGAGAGGACGAGGGCGTCCCCACGTGTGAGGGCCTGAATTTTTACTTATTTTGATCTTATTTTAATGGCTTAATTAATTATTTATTCACCCGTTTTCTCCAAATAATTTATTTCAACCATTTTAAATCCAATTACATGAAACAATGTCTCACTTACGTTTTTAAAACGTTTCGTTAGAAAATTTTATTTTTCGGACGCTCGTTCGGTAAGGAATAACGAGTACACGTTTTGCGAGGCAAAATTCGATTCGAGAATGCAATAATATTGGAGAATTAAGAATGAATAATAATAAACTAAGAAAAGTTAATTGAGGCATTAGTGGTAAATAAGTTTAAAAAAAAATTTCGCTTTATCTCGCGCGAATCGAAATTCACGTATATCGAGCCGGAACGGCTAAATAGAGATTTAAGAAACTTATTCTAGACTAGTAAGAGTGAATAATTATAATGTTAAAGGAAATACATTAAAGGTATAGTGCACAAGTGAAACAAACCCGAAAGAAAACGGACACGAAACGCGCTCGCGAAACTATTGGTAGTTGACTTTTGAGAGAAACTTTGGCTCCAAGTTTCCAAGCTTCCAAGGGAAGCTTTAGTTATCAGCAACCGCCTCTCTCTCTTCTCATTCTTGTTGGCCGAAAGCTTCCAAGGGAAGAAGGAGAAGAGCTGCTCTTCATTTCACCACACAACTTCCATTTCACTTGGAGATTCACTTGGACTAGGAAGGAAGCATCATCTCACGGTTTGTCTTGAGGCCTTAGAGGTGCGAAATGTGAGAACCCGAAAAATTTCTTAATTTCTAGGCATTATTTTCTTTCTTTGCACACGTTTTCTATATGTTCGTTATTATATTAATTTTATAGATATTTTTATAAGTAAAAATAGTTTTTAAAATCATTTTTCTAGTATAAGTTAGTTCATGAGATATTTGAAGAGTACAGTGGACGTGGGACCTGCTAGGGCGTTACGTGCGGTTAATTCGGCCAATTAGGTTAAGTTTTGCATTAAGGGATTAAATTACTAGGTGTTGGAGGTTAGCCAGATTAATATGTATGGAGAGACAAAAGGATAAGATTTAGCATAGGAAATGACAAGTGTCATGAAACCATTGGAGGGTAAACTTTGACCACTATTCATCACCTTTACTAAATACCAAAAATTGACCACAATCATCTTCATTCTTCATGCTTCTTGGCCGACTTTAGAGGAGAGAAAAAGAGAGGAAAAACCTTCATTTTGTCTTGCAAATCCAAGCCAAATCTTGGGTTCCAACCATTAATATCACAAATCACTCCATAAAAACTCCTTGCTAGGAAGGATTAAAGAGGTTGGTGGAGTTGTTTTGGAAAGAAAAACCCTAAGTTATCATCTTTCTTGAGGTGTCAAGGTACTTTTCTTACAAACTTCCTCTTTACTTCAATTAATTGATAAGTAGTGGCTTATAGTTGTTATAGATGCTACTTTGTGGAAGATTTCATGGATTAAAGTGGAGTTAGCTAAATTTCTGATTTTTTTGGGGATTTTTCTGTTTTCATATGATGATTATGGTTGGCCTTGGATTGATGGTTCTAAATTGTGTTAAATGGATCCCTTGTGCATTAATTGCGGTTATTTACAGAAAATTTCAGCTTGTGCGGAAAATTTCAGCTTTAGGGTTCCAATCTGCCCTGTTCTGGCCGGTTTTATTTGAGCATGTTAGAGGCCGAATCAGGCTTAGGTTAAAACATAAAAGTTGTATAAAATGGTGTTAAATAGCTTCCTGTAAAATTTCAGCTCAATCAGATTACTGTATCCTGTGAAATGACCAAAATACCCTTGACTGCCCATGAACCCTGTTTCGCCGGCAGATTTCTGTTTTCGTGGAGATTTCCATTTTTTTACCATAAAAATGCATGATTTGGCTTTGGAGGTTTTCATAAGAAATGTAGGTTTATGTTTTGGCTTCGAAACGCCATAAGATTCGTTTCAATCCGATAAGTGTAGCTTCAGTTGTGCTTATTGTGTCGAAAGGTGTATCCTATAGTCTATAATGTGTATGTGGTTGATTTGAGATGAATTGGTGTTGCTTGCAGGATGGAAAAGTAAGGAAATGTAGGGGACATGCTGTCCAAATTTTGGGAATGTTGGATTCCTTCCAGTTTGGTTTGATTTGGGATATATAAGATGGGTTTTTGGGGTTGTTCGAGCCCTAGGGTTTCATATTACCTTTTGTTCCCGAAATCATGTTTTGCACACTTGCATGAGTAATTAGTTGGCGAGGTCTACGACTTGTAGTCGAGCCTCATTTGTGCATTTTATTTACTAGACTTGTGGCTATGGGAACCATAATTGCTTACCTTGGTTATTCTAGGGTTTCTTGGTGATTAGAGCTCTACTTTGGTTGAAACTCTGCTTTAACTGGTGAGTGTACCACTCCCTGGAATTGTTGTTTAATTGGTTCATCTGTATTTGAAATTTGTGACATGGATAACTATAAACTCTATTATTCTGAATGAGACGAGGGTGTACTTTATCACACTCGTTCTCTTGCCTATACCTGTACTTGTTATGAACTTGAACTTGTTACTTGCGCTTGTTATGAGATCGTTTGGAAGTGTGTCCAACGATCTTCCTGTTAACTTGAGCTCAACCTCATGGGGAGTTAATTAAGTCGAGCCAGCAAGGGCTTGGTCGAGGTAATTGACAATCCATGGGTGCCTGTTCCTGGGGAATCTTTGGGTATTGAGACTCTTGGTTCCGGTATACTCGAGTATTACCATTCCTATTACTGTTTGGCGTTCGGGCCCAATAAGGGGTATGTTTGGTGAACGAAATTTTGGCGTAAGAGGGGTCTACAGACATGAGTGTGTCATTAAATGTTGACGGAGAGTCAACGAGGCTGGATCAAGTATTGCAATGGGGATTTGGCTCCTGAGGGCCACCTGTATCCTTTAAATTGTGGTGTTCGTTTATTTCTCTTACTTGATGTGTATATGTGCCCTAAAAGTGTTTTCTCATGGTTTCTACTGTTATACTTTTGGTACCTCATTGAGCTTCTAGCTCACCCCGTTCCGTTATCTTGTTTTTCTTACAGGGAACCACTTTTGGAACTGTGATTTTGAAGCATGAGTTGAGCTAGTTTAGATATTTTGTATAGCTCCTCAATGGTTGGAAACCCTAATTGTACTTGGATTCAAATGTTCCCTTTTGATTTGTAAAAATACGAATGTGGTTTATAAAAGTGTGTACTCATGTTCATGTGTTATATTTGGTTTGTATATGTCCATTTCAAGGATTATATGAAGTTACTTGTATTCGATTGGGTCCCGGTCGGATTGTGACGTGGCAGGCACTATTCACTTTCCGTTTCGATTTTTTTCATTTTCCTGTTTCGTGATTTTTGCTTGGTTTATGCGCTCTACTATATTCCGGCATGTTTTGAGTTGTGTATAACCGTCTTAGCAGTCCTGGCGAGAGTTGGGCAGGCGGTCCGCCGAGCCCTTTGGTTCACCTTAAGGTGAGGTGGGGCTGTCACACGAAATTTCTGATTTCACTCAAAGGAAGAGGAGGTAATCATCCAACCATCTAATCTTGGATTTAGTGGGTTGATCTTTGCTAGGAACTTGTTGCTTCATTGTTATTGTTGTTGTTGGATTTAAATGGTTGGAGTAGGCTCTATGAAATCCCACATTGATGGTATAGGACTGATATGATGATGATGAGTGTTGTTTGTGTTAGTTATGTGATAAACAAGATGAGATTTGTTGGAAAAGTGAAAGGAAAACCAAAGGAAAATTGTATAGGAAGAGGCCGAAGATCTACCCTGTTTTTCTCGAAGCTTTGATTCGAATTTTTGATGCTCAAATGACCTTGAATCTGATGTAGATATGTTGTGTAGGATGTGTGGAAAGTTTCCATCGAAAATCATTTGATTTGGTTGGGTAAAAGTTGAAATTTCGAAATTGTAGAAATCTGGAAAATGTGTTCAGGTGGCCCGGACAGAGCATGTTTGAATGAACATAACTCTCTACTCAGACGTCAGAATTGAGTGCCGTTAGCGGCATTCAAAACTAGACATCCGTATTTTTCTAACAGTGTATCATGAACCTTCTAATTCGAACTGAGTCATCTGTAGTGATTGATCAAAGTCGGCTGCCCTGTTCTGTTAGCCTATCCGAGAGAAAGGTATAAGCTGCAATTTGTAGCTCTAATTTCTCTCATTTACGAACTGAATTTCAAAATAATTTCTTCTGATGAAATGTAGACTTGTGAATCTAGTTTCCAACGCCACCAACCGCACTCAATTTGAAGTTGTATTGAGTGAGATATAGTCCAATTCCCAAACTGTGTCAAATCTGGAAAACCCTAATTTTGCTAACCGAATGGCCTAATTTGATTTGGGACTTGTTGTTTTGAAAATTTTGGTGTCAATCACCTACCAAATGTATATTAGATGTTTCTTGGACCTTTGATTCACAAATGATCCAGATTTGAGTTGATTTCATTAGGCAAAATGTTTGAAAAGAAAAAGGAAGCAAGAGGACAGATTTGTCTTGGGATTTCCTTAAACTTTGGTAGTTTAGTTGACCACCTTTTCGTGCGAATTTTCATATAAAATTTGATAGAGGATTAGTCCTCATATGCAAGTTGAATTGTACCAATTTTGGTGTCATTATAAGACTGTTTTGATATACAAATAAAATCCCAAAGTTACCTTTCAAATCTGGAAAATGGACCGAGCAGTCCTTGTTTTTAACCAACTTTGAGCTGCTATATCTTGGCGCTCAAAACTCTGATTCTAGTTCTGTTTGTTGTATTTAAAACTTTGATTGGAATTCTAATAGTGTTGCAAATTTCAGAGGCTAATTCACTTTTGTGAATTTTGCCGAATTTCCAAAGTTTACCGAAAACCAAGACTGAAACTGTCTTGGGAGTGTAAGTCAGCCCATTTAAGTAGAAATTTGAGTGTCTTCCATTTAGAATCTTGGAAAAGTGTCTTCTAGGAACTTTTAGTACTTTGGAACTAGTTTCCAACGGTACCAAGTTTTCTAATTTTGGACCTACGGAGTATAAGATATGATTTTTCAACTATTGCTCCTTAAAACTGAAATTTTTGAACTTGAAGGGAATTGAGTTTTAGAAACTCTTCACTACCCTTCGATATTAAATGTGTGACAGCCCCACCTCCCCCTAAGGCGAACCAAAGGGTTCGGCGGACCGCCTGCCCAGCTCTCGCTGGGACTCAGTCGTTCACTCACACAAATCAGAAATAGAACCACAAGAAAAAGCAAAACGAGGATCCAAAACTTAAAACAAAGCTTATATACATTGCTATCTCAGAAAGAAGTACAACCGTTGAGAATACAAAAGTTCTCAAGTCACCATACAACCAGCCCGTGCCAAGTACTAGGGCGAGAACTAAAACAAAACCAAAACTAGACCCAGCCAGTAGATACAGAGCTCTAGCCCTTGCTCGCCTTCCCCAGTTAAGGAAAACAAAACTAAAGGGATGAGCTAAAAGTTCAGTGAGGTTCCGAACATAGAATCAAGCCATAAATCAAACAATAAGTCAAGAAACATTTACAACATGTACAATAAACCATACATGAAAAGGATACGTTCGTTCGTTCATTCGTTCGTTCGTTCGTTCTCCTGTCATTCCCCTTTCCTTCATTCATTTGAAAATGCATTTTTCGTTTATACATAAAACCCTCGTTCGTTCATTCGTTCGTTCATTTCATTCACCCTCTCTTGGACATTGGCCAGGCTCCACCAACCTCCACCAACCTACAAGGTAATACTCGAGTATACCAAACGTTCACCCAGGTCACCATATCGCCCGACCGAGTCCGCTTCTGGCTCGAGTCGATCGGTAACAAGGGGCAGTGGCTAGTTCAGCCAAAAGGCTTACATTCATGCACAAGTAACATTTCAATCGTTCAATCATTGAAAAGTTCACAATCATTTAGGCTGAGTGCGATAAAGTACACACTCGCTTAGAAAACTCATTGAAAGCGTTTAACATGTTATCAGTCATATATATAAGCCATATAATCAAGAAACATAACAAACAAGGAACACTCACCGAATTATGCTAAATAACGTCCAAAATGTCCTATCGAATTTACCCTCAGTCACCGAGAAAACTTATGATTCAACGAGAAAGAATATTACAATTCATCTAGCAAAACAAGTAAGTGGAATCAAGGAACTCGACTAGTTACGAGTAAAACGTATAAAAGTGACTTTAAAGTGAAAAACAACCATTTGGATCTGTGGACGGAAATAACTAGGGTGTCATAAACCAAACTCAAAGGGTTATAACAGTTCCAATGGAAAACACTTGAATCAAAGTCAAGTCGGAATCCAACTAGATAGGCTCAGAAATATTATTTTTCGGAATCGTGTATGTGGTTCAAAATCGATATACATTCAAGTAGGTATTATGACCTACATGTCTTGACTGAGAAAACCTTAGGTCATACATCGATATTTTGGTATGAAGTAGTAAATAAACATTTGAAGGTTCAAATGGAAAAGGTATCATGTTTTAAGATGGAAAACGGGCATAGTATTTGCCAAACGAAAATATACAAGTTCAAATAGAAGCTTAGCCCTTGAGCGAAAATTTGGGCAGCACGCCCTTTGTATTTTCCTATTTCCAGCCATTTATGGCGTCATTATTTTTCTTATTCAAACCCAAAGGTACACACACAACAATTTAATTTCAATAGCCGTTCAGTAAGCTCCAAGTAGTACAAGTACAATTCAAGCTAGGGAAAAGTCCGGAAATGAAAGTTAAGCTCTAACCATAAAAACAGTTTTGACATCATTTTACGGTTTTGGCACCATTGGCACTACGATTATCGGATGGAGGTGCAAGATACACGTTTTGAAGCTAAGAGATAGTAATACAATGTTGAAGAAGGCTACTCAGTCCAGTTTCTAGTGCAATCAGGTCAAAAATTCAATATACTAAACCAGAACCGCAAAAACAGGTTCACCAACCGCATTCTGGTTCAAACATCATAAGTCAGGCTACCTAAGTCCAAATCAAGTGATTCCAAAGCCATCCAAAAGCTAAGATACAAGGATACAATTCATCAGTAGACATCAACAACCAAATCAGAAGCATTCCCAACCAAAATAACCAATTACAGACGCAAATATCAAATTCGGGTAGAAACAGGGCAGCAGGGGTATTTCAGTCTTTTCATGAGCTACGTTACTCCGATTGACCTGAGATTTTGAAGGAATCTATAAATCATCATTCTCTACAACTTTCATGTTTTGAGCTAAGGCCAATTCGGCCTCTAACTAGGTCCAACAGTGCCGGGCAGAATGGTGAGAATTGGAACCCTAATCTGGAATTTTTGCTTCAAACCAGAAATTTTCCACTAATCCTTACAATTATCATACCAAAGCTTCATTCTAACCCATAATAGACCATCATACATGGCCAATCAACATGAAACATATAAAAACAGAAAAATTATTGCATAAAATCAAAAATTCATCAAACACCACCAAAAGTCATGAAAACCTCCACAAAATCACTTAACTAACCTTCACAAGTCATGAATTCACCATTATTGGAAACAAACAATGAATATTTACACACCATACCTTGATAACTCACAAAAGGTAGTAGCTTAAGTCTCTTGCTTCCAAAACAACTCCACCAACTTCCTCAATCCTACCTAGCTAGAGGTTTGTATGGAATAATTTCAAGTTTGGATGGTTGGATTGTAAGATTTATGCAAGAAATGGAAGTTGAAGGTTGAAGCTTTCTTTCTTTTCTCTCACCATGGAATTCGGCCAAGGAGCTTGTGAAGAAGATGAATTTTGGGTCAATTGTTTTGGTGATTTAGTAAAGGTAATAAAATGGTCAAAGTCCACCCTTGAGTAAGAAAGTGACACTTGTCACCTTTTAGACTTAGAGTTATCCTTTTGTCTCTCCAATGATCCTCCATCTAGGTAACCTCTAATTGTCTCTTATCACCTAGTACATTAATCCCTGGATACTAAACGTAACCTAATCGGCCGAATTTCATCGAACTTACCACACTAGTGGGTCCCACATTCGATATACACTCTTAATTTCACATGAACTAACTTATACTAGAAAAATGATTTAAAAACTATATTTGCTCATAAAAATTATCTGGGGAATTTTCTAATAAAGAAAAGGTATAAAAGTGTGCAATTAAATAAAATAAAGCCTAGAAATTCGGAAAATTTTCGGGTCCTCACACTCTCTTCCCCTTAAGAAATTTCGTCCTCGAAATTTTTACCTTCATTTGCCTCAGACGAGTCCGGAACTGCTTGGTTGCCTAACGCATAAATTTTTGCTGGCCCACCAGTTCGGTTCCCTCTTTCATTTGCTTGTTTTGTTTTAGCTCCCTCCAGTTGCGGAATACTACCTCCGCGTGACTGTCTCCGCGGACAGTTGCTAACTTGGTGCTCACCACTCCCACAAATCAAGCACTTCCGCCCTTTCCGCCAACAATCGTTCTCGGTATGATTGGCCTTTCCGCAATAGCCACAAGTCAAGTAGGAAGCCATTTTTTGGCTTTCTGGAGAAGTCTCCCCATATCCGGTTTGGCTTCCTTTGGTAGACCTTTCATTTCCCGCCCCTACTGTCCATGGCGGGTAGGACAAAAAGTTCACTTTCTGCATTTTAGAAGGTGCTATTGAGTCACTAGGAGGTTCTTCAATCACACTACCAACTGCACCTCTTTTCCGAGTTTGGGAGGCTTTTACTTGTGCCTTTGCATTCTCGATTCGTTGAACCTTCTCAAGGGCCTCCGTAAAGGTATTCACTTGCGCCGCGGCTAACGCCTCTTGGATGTCCAAATCCAGTCCCTGTATAAACCGTCTTACTCTGCGCCGTTCAGTGGCTACCAGTTCAGAAGCAAACTTGGATAATCTTGTAAATTTTGTTTCGTATTCGGCCACACTTAACGTTCCCTGGTGTAACCCAATAAACTCCTCCTCCCTCCTTTCTTGGACTAAAGGTGGAAGGTACTTCTCGTTAAATTCTCTTATGAAGTTTGCCCATGTCCAGATGGTCTGTTCTCTTTCCCACTTTGCTCTAATTGCGTTCCACCATGATCGGGCCGGTCCCTCAAATTGAAATACTGCAAAGTTCACTTGCCTTTGCTCAGTGTAGTTTAGGGCTGTGAAGATATTAACCATGGTTTCTATCCATTGTTCAGCCACGTCCGGATCGGGCCCTCCAAGGAATTTTGGCGGAGCAAACTTCTGGAACCTTTCAAGAGCCTTATCCTCGCCCATCTCAGGGTTCCGATTTTGGATTACGGGTATTTGGCCTTGTTGATCCACCAGTTTTGCCAAGATATCCGTCATATGTTGCATTGTCGTTGCCATTTGGTCTCCAGTCGCAGCTCTTGATCCCTGCCCTTGCTCGGCTGACGTTTTCCTTTCTCCTCTTGATTCCGGGGTCCGCTCAGTTCCCCGGCCTCGACCACGTCCACGACTACGTCTCCCGTCCATAGATATGTTTTTCCCTCTCTCTTTTCTTTTCTTTTCCCCAAAAGGTATGTTAGTGAATAAACACAGTAAATTAACTAAGCACCAATTCCAACATACCAAATACACAAGTAAACATAACACGCCAGATCAAGGAGGCAGATAATCAAATACACAAATACACATGCTAACGTCATGTAGTAGCCATATATGGGTGCATTAAAAGAAAAGGGATACGTTGTCCCACACCCTGTTAACCCCGTCCGGTCTCTCACGTTACTTTCTATCCAACTAGATGTCCATTGGCCTCTTGTGCACATTCTAGCCAGACAAAGCCTGTTCATGTCCCAAAATGCAAATCTCTAATACTGGGCATCGCCGCAACTCTAAAGTACTCGGGCACGAGAATCCGAAATAAGACAATTCACATCTCGAGCTGGCCAGTCCCAAGAGTAAACCATCTACAATCGAAATTCCTCCTAGACGTACCTATCTATGATCCTCAGATACCACAAGAAAAGTTAAGGCCTATCACATTCACAATTCAAAGCTTAGGCTCAAACGAGCACTTAGTCCTTCATACCTATGCACCACTCAGTCCAGGCTCACTCCGCGCAGAGACCACGCGAAGCAGGCTCTGATACCAACTGTG
The DNA here is from genome assembly GCF_003713205.1 of Coffea eugenioides. Taxonomy (NCBI): domain Eukaryota; kingdom Viridiplantae; phylum Streptophyta; class Magnoliopsida; order Gentianales; family Rubiaceae; genus Coffea; species Coffea eugenioides. The sequence continues at coordinate 32,524 of NW_020861766.1, forward strand.
ACAGCCCCACCTCCCCCTAAGGCGAACCAAAGGGTTCGGCGGGCCGCCTGCCCAGCTCTCACTGGGACTCAGTCGTTCACTCACACAAATCAGAAATAGAACCACAAGAAAGAGCAAAACGAGGATCCAAAACTTAAAACAAAGCTTATATACATTGCTATCTCAGAAAGAAGTACAACCGTCGAGAATACAAAAGTTCTCAAGTCACCATACAACCAGCCCGTGCCAAGCACCAGGGCGAGAACTAAAACAAAACCAAAACTAGACCCAACCAGTAGATACAGAGCTCTCGCCCTTGCTCGCCTTCCCCTGTTAAGGAAAACAAAACTAAAGGGATGAGCTAAAAACTCAGTGAGGTTCCGAACATAGAATCAAGCCATAAATCAAACAATAAGTCAAGAAACATTTACAACATGTACAATAAACCATACATGAAAAGGATACGTTCGTTCATTCTCCTGTCATTCCCCTTTCCTTCATTCACTTGAAAATGCATTTTTCGTTTATACATAAAACCCTCGTTCGTTCGTTCGTTCGTTCGTTCATTTCATTCACCCTCTCCTGGACATTGGCCAGGCTCCACCAACCTCCACCAACCTACAAGGTAATACTCGAGTATACCAAACGTTCACCCAGGTCACCATATCGCCCGACCGAGTCCGCTTCTGGCTCGAGTCGATCGATAACAAGGGGCAGTGGCCTGTTCAGCCAAAAGGCTTACATTCATGCACAAGTAACATTTCAATCGTTCAATCATTGAAAAGTTCACAATCATTTAGGCTGAGTGCGATAAAGTCCACACTCGCTTAGAAAACTCGTTTTGGCTAATCATTGAAAGCGTTTAACATGTTATCAGTCATATATACAAGCCATATAATCAAGAAACATAACAAACAAGGAACACTCACCGAATTATGCTAAATAACGTCCAAAATGTCCTATCGGATCTTACCCTCGGTCACCGAGAAAACCTATGATTCAACGAGAAAGAATATTACAATTCGTCTAGCAAAACAAGTAAGTGGAATCAAGGAACTCGACTAGTTACGAGTAAAACGGATAAAAGTGACTTTAAAGTGAAAAACAACCATTTGGATCTGTGGACGGAAATAACTAGGGTGTCATAAACCAAACTCAAAGGGTTATAACAGTTCCAATGGAAAACACTTGAATCAAAGTCAAGTCGGAATCCAACTAGATAGGCTCAGAAATATTATTTTTCGGAATCGTGTATGTGGTTCAAAATCGATATACATTCAAGTAGGTATTATGACCTACATGTCTTGACTGAGAAAACCTTAGGTCATACATCGATATTTTGGTATGAAGTAGTAAATAAACATTTGAAGGTTCAAATGGAAAAGGTATCATGTTTTAAGATGGAAAACGGGCATAGTATTTGCCAAACGAAAATATACAAGTTCAAATAGAAGCTTAGCCCTTGAGCGAAAATTTGGGCAGCACGCCCTTTGTATTTTCCTATTTCCAGCCATTTATGGCGTCATTATTTTTCTTATTCAAACCCAAAGGTACACACACAACAATTTAATTTCAATAGCCGTTCAGTAAGCTCCAAGTAGTACAAGTACAATTCAAGCTAGGGAAAAGTCCGGAAATGAAAGTTAAGCTCTAACCATAAAAACAGTTTTGACATCATTTTACGGTTTTGGCACCATTGGCACTACGATTATCGGATGGAGGTACAAGATACACCGTTTCGAAGCTAAGAGATAGTAATACAATGTTGAAGAAGGCTACTCAGTCCAGTTTCTAGTGCAATCAGGTCAAAAATTCAATATACTAAACCAGAACCGTAAAAACAGGTTCACCAACCGCATTCTGGTTCAAACATCATAAGTCAGGCTACCTAAGTCCAAATCAAGTGATTCCAAAGCCATCCAAAAGCTAAGATACAAGGATAAAATTCATCAGTAGACATAAACAACCAAATCAGAAGCATTCCCAACCAAAATAACCAATTACAAACGCAAATATCAAATTCGGGTAGAAACAGGGCGGCAGGGGTATTTCAGTCTTTTCACAAGCTACGTTGCTCCAATTAACCTGAAATTTTGTAGGAATCTATAAATCATCATTCTCTACAACTTTGATGTTTTGAGCTAAGGCCAATTCGGCCTCTAACTAGGTCCAACAGTGCCGGACAGAATGGTGAGAATTGGAACCCTAATTTGGAATTTTTGCTTCAAACCAGAAATTTTCGACTAATCCTTACAATTATCATACCAAAGCTTCATTCTAACCCATACTAGACCATCATACATGGCCAATCAACATGAAACATATAAAAACAGAAAAATTATGCATAAAATCAAAAATTCATCAAACACCACCAAAAGTCATGAAAACCTCCACAAAATCACTTAACTAACCTTCACAAGTCATGAATTCACCATTATTGGAAACAAACAATGAATATTTACACACCATACCTTGATAACTCACAAAAGGTAGTAGCTTAAGTCTCTTGCTTCCAAAACAACTCCACCAACTTCCTCAATCCTACCTAGCTAGAGGTTTGTATGGAATAATTTCAAGTTTGGATGGTTGGATTGTAAGATTTATGCAAGAAATGGAAGTTGAAGGTTGAAGCTTTCTTTCTTTTCTCTCACCATGGAATTCGGCCAAGGAGCTTGTCAAGAAGATGAATTTTGGGTCAATTGTTTTGGTGATTTAGTAATGGTAATAAAATGGTCAAAGTCCACCCTTGAGTAAGAAAGTGACACTTGTCACCTTTTAGACTTAGAGTTATCCTTTTGTCTCTCCAATGATCCTCCATCTAGGTAACCTCTAATTGTCTCTTATCACCTAGTACATTAATCCCTGGATACTAAACGTAACCTAATCGGCCGAATTTCATCGAACTTACCACACTAGTGGGTCCCACATCCGATATACACTCTTAATTTCACATGAACTAACTTATACTAGAAAAATGATTTAAAAACTATATTTGCTCATAAAAATTATCTGGGGAATTTTCTAATAAAGAAAAGGTATAAAAGTGTGCAATTAAATAAAATAAAGCCTAGAAATTCGGAAAATTTTCGGGTCCTCACACTCTCTTCCCCTTAAGAAATTTCGTCCTCGAAATTTTTACCTTCTTTTGCCTCAGACGAGTCCGGAACTGCTTGGTTGCCTAACGCATAAATTTTTGCTGGCCCACCAGTTCGGTTCCCTCTTTCATTTGCTTGTTTTGTTTTAGCTCCCTCCAGTTGCGGAATACTACCTCCGCGTGACTGTCTCCGCGGACAGTTGCTAACTTGGTGCTCACCACTCCCACAAATCAAGCACTTCCGCCCTTTCCGCCAACAATCGTTCTCGGTATGATTGGCCTTTCCGCAATAGCCACAAGTCAAGTAGGAAGCCATTTTTTGGCTTTCTTGAGAAGTCTCCCCATATCCGGTTTGGCTTCCTTTGGTAGACCTTTCATTTCCCGCCCCTACTGTCCATGGCGGGTAGGACAAAAAGTTTACTTTCTGCATTTTAGAAGGTGCTATTGATTCACTAGGAGGTTCTTCAATCACACTACCAACTGCACCTCTTTTCCGAGTTTGGGAGGCTTTTACTTGTGCCTTTGTATTCTCGATTCGTTGAGTCTTCTCAAGGGCCTCCGTAAAGGTATTCACTTGCGCCGCGGCTAACGCCTCTTGGATGTCCAAATTCAGTCCCTGTATAAACCGTCTTACTCTGCGCCGTTCAGTGGCTACCAGTTCAGAAGCAAACTTGGATAATCTTGTAAATTTTGTTTCGTATTCGGCCACACTTAACGTTCCCTGGCGTAACCCAATAAACTCCTCCTTCCTCCTTTCTTGGACTAAAGGTGGAAGGTACTTCTCGTTAAATTCTCTTATGAAGTTTGCCCATGTCCAGATGGTCTGTTCTCTTTCCCACTTTGCTCTAATTGCGTTCCACCATGATCGGGCCGGTCCCTCAAATTGAAATACTGCAAAGTTCACTTGCCTTTGCTCAGTGTAGTTTAGGGCTGTGAAGATATTAACCATGGTTTCTATCCATTGTTCAGCCACGTCCGGATCGGGCCCTCCAAGGAATTTTGGCGGAGCAAACTTCTGGAACCTTTCAAGAGCCTTGTCCTTGCCCATCTCAGGGTTCCGATTTTGGATTACGGGTATTTGGCCTTGTTGATCCACCAGTCTTGCCAAGATATCCGTCATCTGTTGCATTGTCGTTGCCATTTGGTCTCCAGTCGCAGCTCTTGATCCCTGCCCTTGCTCGGCTGACGTTTTCCTTTCTCCTCTTGATTCCGGGGTCCGCTCAGTTCCCCGGCCTCGACCACGTCCACGACTACGTCTCCCGTCCATAGATATGTTTTTCCCTCTCTCTTTTCTTTTCTTTTCCCCAAAAGGTATGTTAGTGAATAAACACAGTAAATTAACTAAGCACCAATTCCAACATACCAAATACACAAGTAAACATAACACGCCAGATCAAGGAGGCAGATAATCAAATACACAAATACACATGCTAACGTCATGTAGTAGCCATATATGGGTGCATCAAAAGAAAAGGGATACGTTGTCCCACACCCTGTTAACCCCGTCCGGTCTCTCACGTTACTTTCTATCCAACTAGATGTCCATTGGCCTCTTGTGCACATTCTAGCCAGACAAAGCCTGTTCATGTCCCAAAATGCAAATCTCTAATACTGGGCATCGCCGCAACTCTAAAGTACTCGGGCACGAGAATCCGAAATAAGACAATTCACATCTCGAGCTGGCCAGTCCCAAGAGTAAACCATCTACAATCGAAATTCCTCCTAGACGTACCTATCTATGATCCTCAGATACCACAAGAAAAGTTAAGGCCTATCACATTCACAATTCAAAGCTTAGGCTCAAACGAGCACTTAGTCCTTCATACCTATGCACCACTCAGTCCAGGCTCACTCCGCGCAGAGACCACGCGAAGCAGGCTCTGATACCAACTGTGACAGCCCCACCTCCCCCTAAGGCGAACCAAAGGGTTCGGCGGGCCGCCTGCCCAGCTCTCGCTGGGACTCAGTCGTTCACTCACACAAATCAGAAATAGAACCACAAGAAAGAGCAAAACGAGGATCCAAAACTTAAAACAAAAGCTTATATACATTGCTATCTCAGAAAGAAGTACAACCGTCGAGAATACAAAAGTTCTCAAGTCATCATACAACCAGCCCGTGCCAAGCACCAGGGCGAGAACTAAAACAAAACCAAAACTAGACCCAGCCAGTAGATACAGAGCTCTCGCCCTTGCTCGCCTTCCCCTGTTAAGGAAAACAAAACTAAAGGGATGAGCTAAAAACTCAGTGAGGTTCCGAACATAGAATCAAGCCATAAATCAAACAATAAGTCAAGAAACATTTACAACATGTACAATAAACCATACATGAAAAGGATACGTTCGTTCGTTCATTCGTTCGTTCGTTCGTTCTCCTGTCATTCCCCTTTCCTTCATTCATTTGAAAATGCATTTTTCGTTTATACATAAAACCCTCGTTCGTTCGTTCATTTCATTCACCCTCTCCTGGACATTGGCCAGGCTCCACCAACCTCCACCAACCTACAAGGTAATACTCGAGTATACCAAACGTTCACCCAGGTCACCATATCGCCCGACCGAGTCCGCTTCTGGCTCGAGTCGATCGGTAACAAGGGGCAGTGGCCAGTTCAGCCAAAAGGCTTACATTCATGCACAAGTAACATTTCAATCGTTCAATCATTGAAAAGTTCACAATCATTTAGGCTGAGTGCGATAAAGTACACACTCGCCTAGAAAACTCGTTTTGGCTAATCATTGAAAGCGTTTAACATGTTATCAGTCATATATACAAGCCATATAATCAAGAAACATAACAAACAAGGAACACTCACCGAATTATGCAAAATAACGTCCAAAATGTCCTATCGGATCTTACCCTCGGTCACCGAGAAAACCTATGATTCAACGAGAAAGAATATTACAATTCATCTAGCAAAACAAGTAAGTGGAATCAAGGAACTCGACTAGTTACGAGTAAAACGGATAAAAGTGACTTTAAAGTGAAAAACAACCATTTGGATCTGTGGATGGAAATAACTAGGGTGTCATAAACCAAACTCAAAGGGTTATAACAGTTCCAATGGAAAACACTTGAATCAAAGTGAAGTCGGAATCCAACTAGATAGGCTCAGAAATATTATTTTTCGGAATCGTGTATGTGGTTCAAAATCGATATACATTCAAGTAGGTATTATGACCTACATGTCTTGACTGAGAAAACCTTAGGTCATACATCGATATTTTGGTATGAAGTAGTAAATAAACATTTGAAGGTTCAAATGGAAAAGGTATCATGTTTTAAGATGGAAAACGGGCACAGTATTTGCCAAACGAAAATATACAAGTTCAAATAGAAGCTTAGCCCTTGAGCGAAAATTTGGGCAGCACGCCCTTTGTATTTTCCTATTTCCAGCCATTTATGGCGTCATTATTTTTCTTATTCAAACCCAAAGGTACACACACAACAATTTAATTTCAATAGCCGTTCAGTAAGCTCCAAGTAGTACAAGTACAATTCAAGCTAGGGAAAAGTCCGGAAATGAAAGTTAAGCTCTAACCATAAAAACAGTTTTGACATCATTTTACGGTTTTGGCACCATTGGCACTACGATTATCGGATGGAGGTACAAGATACACCGTTTCGAAGCTAAGAGATAGTAATACAATGTTGAAGAAGGCTACTCAGTCCAGTTTCTAGTGCAATCAGGTCAAAAATTCAATATACTAAACCAGAACCGTAAAAACAGGTTCACCAACCGCATTCTGGTTCAAACATCATAAGTCAGGCTACCTAAGTCCAAATCAAGTGATTCCAAAGCCATCCAAAAGCTAAGATACAAGGATAAAATTCATCAGTAGACATAAACAACCAAATCAGAAGCATTCCCAACCAAAATAACCAATTACAAACGCAAATATCAAATTCGGGTAGAAACAGGGCGGCAGGGGTATTTCAGTCTTTTCACAAGCTACGTTGCTCCAATTAACCTGAAATTTTGTAGGAATCTATAAATCATCATTCTCTACAACTTTGATGTTTTGAGCTAAGGCCAATTCGGCCTCTAACTAGGTCCAACAGTGCCGGACAGAATGGTGAGAATTGGAACCCTAATTTGGAATTTTTGCTTCAAACCAGAAATTTTCGACTAATCCTTACAATTATCATACCAAAGCTTCATTCTAACCCATACTAGACCATCATACATGGCCAATCAACATGAAACATATAAAAACAGAAAAATTATGCATAAAATCAAAAATTCATCAAACACCACCAAAAGTCATGAAAACCTCCACAAAATCACTTAACTAACCTTCACAAGTCATGAATTCACCATTATTGGAAACAAACAATGAATATTTACACACCATACCTTGATAACTCACAAAAGGTAGTAGCTTAAGTCTCTTGCTTCCAAAACAACTCCACCAACTTCCTCAATCCTACCTAGCTAGAGGTTTGTATGGAATAATTTCAAGTTTGGATGGTTGGATTGTAAGATTTATGCAAGAAATGGAAGTTGAAGGTTGAAGCTTTCTTTCTTTTCTCTCACCATGGAATTCGGCCAAGGAGCTTGATGTGTGCACGGACCTTGGCCCACCTTGTCCCATTGGGCCCAGTCACACGTGCACGGGCTAAGCAATTCAAGGAATCACTCCAAGCCCTTGTGCGGAATGTTCAAGACCAACAAGGAGTTCATCGAGACATTGAAGGCTTGGAAGGTGATAACCCAGTTGTCTACACGATGATCCAAGCCCGTGAAGAGAGCCCGTGAAGAGCCAAGTGGGCCATGGCCGATTAGGCCTTAGTGTTAGGAGCCTTAAGTTTATATTAGTCCTTTTTGTTAGCCATGGATTCGGCCCACCTTTGTCTAAGGATGGCCGAACCACTAGGCCCTTTTTATTGAGTCCATGGGCCGGCCCACCTTGTCCAAAGAGTGGCCGACCATCTTGCCTTGCGATATTAGGGTTTCATTAGTTTTGCCTATATAAAGGCTTGCTTTGTAAGCATAAAGGGAGACGTTTTAGCAATAAAGTTTTGCATATTTTCGAATCTTTGCGTCTTACTCATATAACCAAGAATTCTTGGAGGATGAGCCTCTCAAGAGGAGGGGTTCCAAGCAGGCTACTCTCAAGTACTCTAGTTCCATGACATCCTGTTCACAACGTGGGTATCATTCACTCCGGGAGGAGATGCAGCGCCACCGTGCTTTGTGTGTATATGAAAGGTATAAACAAGATTGTGATGAGTATGAGAAGGAGCAAAGAAGTCTGCGTAGAGCATCTAAATCGAGGTCAACTTCAAGCAAACGAGGTGCATCTAAGAAGTGTCTTGACAATCAAGACGTGGAGTTTGAGAATTCTCGAATTGAGTCAAAGCTTCGAGAATCAAAGGAAAAATTCCGAAGTCAGAATAAAGCATTGATTGATGACATGATGGAAAGACTTAGCCAAGTGCTGGATTCACACTTGGAGCAACTTAACCATGTGCCAACTGGTGGTAATAAAGGAAAAATTCAGTCTAGTCCCTTGTTGATTGAAGAGCCACGTACGAATGAGTTGCTGCCGAGTCGTGAACAAGAGCCCCCCAATGAAAAACAAAACTCAAGTGCAATGAAGGATCAATGGTCCGAGAAGAAGGGAGTGGGGATAAGCAAGAACAATTTGGCCTTAGTGAAGAGTCAAGAAAAAGAGTTGACCATGTCTGCAAACATTGAACGTGTGAACACTTTGTTTGCTAACCAGATAACATGTGTTTTGTTTAGTATATCCTCGTTTGTGCAGGTTAAACAAAGTCAAGTAGAGTTGGTCATGGCATGTTCCATCCCGAAGTCACCTGGACACTTTGTGAGTTTCCATGGAGTTTGTCTTTTAGGAACTAAATCTCTTTGGTATCAATTCATGGAACAATGTCCAATCAAATCTGTCCGCGCCATTGGAGGATTCATTCGAGCTCATCTTAAAAGGGAAATTCCAGATTCTACTTCTTGTTCTTTACCTATGGTTCATTCATCACCTTTGCCTTATTTTGAGCATGTTACTAGCACTAACTCTTGTTGCTCTTATGTAGGTGTTGATGAGAAATGTCAAGGACTAGCACTGGAATCTCAAGTTGAATCAATTGGTGGAAGGAATATCGAAGTGTCAAAGGGAGTTTTCTCATTTAAATCTTGTTCTACACCTTCTTACCATTTAATTAATAATGTACCCTTAGTTCTTTACCCGATTTCTGAATTGTTTCAAGTTGAAGGTTATTTTGTTTTCGTAGGTTGTAACGCTGTCCACAATTTTCCAACTATGGTTAAGGACGTGCAACCCGATTTCGTTCTTATTCCTACTGAAAGTGGTGCACGTTCATGCTTCTTCCCGCGTCCACAAGTTGGCTATCATGAGCTGACTTTACCAACTCCAACCTGCGTAAATTCATGCGATTCGTATGGAGTGCGCGTCACTTCATTGCTGCCACTTATGTCAGGTGACAATATGACAATCCATGGCCGAGAGTTGATTAGACAGCTTTGGATTGCTACCTGGAAGTTTCGCGAGCCTTACACAAGCTCTTTCCTATCTTGGCGCATGTCCTTGTTTGAGAGCCTCATGAAGCTGACCAAACGGCATTTAACTTGGCTCGTGACCTTTCATTTGATCCCAACGTGGCTGACCTCCAAACGCACCGTTGATTTGAGTTGTCAAACTCTTGTTAGTATCTTTCGTCCCCATCTAGATTTGAGGACAAATCCTTCTCAAGAGGAGGGGACTGATGTGTGCACGGACCTTGGCCCACCTTGTCCCATTGGGCCCAGTCACACGTGCACGGGCTAAGCAATTCAAGGAATCACTCCAAGCCCTTGTGCGGAATGTTCAAGACCAACAAGGAGTTCATCGAGACATTGAAGGCTTGGAAGGTGATAACCCAGTTGTCTACACGATGATCCAAGCCCGTGAAGAGCCAAGTGGGCCATGGCCGATTAGGCCTTAGTGTTAGGAGCCTTAAGTTTATATTAGTCCTTTTTGTTAGCCATGGATTCGGCCCACCTTTGTCTAAGGATGGCCGAACCACTAGGCCCTTTTTATTGAGTCCATGGGCCGGCCCACCTTGTCCAAAGAGTGGCCGACCATCTAGCCTTGCGATATTAGGGTTTCATTAGTTTTGCCTATATAAAGGCTTGCTTTGTAAGCATAAAGGGAGACGTTTTATCAATAAAGTTTTGCATATTTTCGATTCTTCTTGAGAGAGAGATTCGACCCCTTTACTTGCTTTGGCAAAGGTTTTGAGCAGTCTTGCGTCCTGTCCTAGAATGTTCTACCGACCTATTCCCCTGGAGTATTCACCTTCATCGGAGTGTCGTCTACCGTCTTGAATCAAATCGTGTCGTCCGTTTGGTTCTAGATCCCGCAATTCCAAGCGTTGGACATCCTCGCTAGATCCTTGGGCAAACGTGCTACGTGTCTCGAAACGTGTTGATCGAGGAACGTATCAGAGCTTGTGAAGAAGATGAATTTTGGGCAAACGTTTTTGTGATTTAGTAAAGGTAATAAAATGGTCAAAGTCCACCCTTGAGTAAGAAAGTGACACTTGTCACCTTTTAGACTTAGAGTTATCCTTTTGTCTCTCCAATGATCCTCCATCTAGGTAACCTCTAATTGTCTCTTATCACCTAATACATTAATCCCTGGATACTAAACGTAACCTAATCGGCCGAATTTCATCGAACTTACCACACTAGTGGGTCCCACATTCGATATACACTCTTAATTTCACATGAACTAACTTATACTAGAAAAATGATTTAAAAACTATATTTGCGCATAAAAATTATCTGGGGAATTTTCTAATAAAGAAAAGGTATAAAAGTGTGCAATTAAATAAAATAAAGCCTAGAAATTCGGAAAATTTTCGGGTCCTCACACTCTCTTCCCCTTAAGAAATTTCGTCCTCGAAATTTTTACCTTCATTTGCCTCAGACGAGTCCGGAACTGCTTGGTTGCCTAACGCATAAATTTTTGCTGGCCCACCAGTTCGGTTCCCTCTTTCATTTGCTTGTTTTGTTTTAGCTCCCTCCAGTTGCGGAATACTACCTCCGCGTGACTGTCTCCGCGGACAGTTGCTAACTTGGTGCTCACCACTCCCACAAATCAAGCACTTCCGCCCTTTCCGCCAACAATCGTTCTCGGTATGATTGGCCTTTCCGCAATAGCCACAAGTCAAGTAGGAAGCCATTTTTTGGCTTTCTGGAGAAGTCTCCCCATATCCGGTTTGGCTTCCTTTGGTAGACCTTTCATTTCCCGCCCCTACTGTCCATGGCGGGTAGGACAAAAAGTTCACTTTCTGCATTTTAGAAGGTGCTATTGATTCACTAGGAGGTTCTTCAATCACACTACCAACTGCACCTCTTTTCCGAGTTTGGGAGGCTTTTACTTGTGCCTTTGCATTCTCGATTCGTTGAGCCTTCTCAAGGGCCTCCGTAAAGGTATTCACTTGCGCCGCGGCTAACGCCTCTTGGATGTCCAAATTCAGTCCCTGTATAAACCGTCTTACTCTGCGCCGTTCAGTGGCTACCAGTTCAGAAGCAAACTTGGATAATCTTGTAAATTTTGTTTCATATTCGGCCACACTTAACGTTCCCTGGCATAACCCAATAGACTCCTCCTCCCTCCTTTCTTGGACTAAAGGTGGAAGGTACTTCTCGTTAAATTCTCTTATGAAGTTTGCCCATGTCCAGATGGTCTGTTCTCTTTCCCACTTTGCTCTAATTACGTTCCACCATGATCGGGCCGGTCCTTCAAATTGAAATACTGCAAAGTTCCCTTGCCTTTGCTCAGTGTAGTTTAGGGCTGTGAAGATATTAACCATGGTTTCTACCCATTGTTCAGCCACGTACGGATCGGGCCCTCCAAGGAATTTTGGCGGAGCAAACTTCTGGAACCTTTCAAGAGCCTTATCATCGCCCATCTCAGGGTTCCGATTTTAGATTACGGGTATTTGGCCTTGTTGATCCACCAGTCTTGCCAAGATATCCGTCATCTGTTGCATTGTCGTTGCCATTTGGTCTCCAGTCGCAGCTCTTGATCCCTGCCCTTGCTCGGCTGACGTTTCCCTTTCCCCTCTTGATTCCGGGGTGCGCTCAGTTCCCCGGCCTCGACCACGTCCACGACTACGTCTCCCGTCCATAGATATGTTTTTCCCTCTCTCTTTTCTTTTCTTTTCCCCAAAAGGTATGTTAGTGAATAAACACAGTAAATTAACTAAGCACCAATTCCAACATACCAAATACACAAGTAAACATAACACGCCAGATCAAGGAGGCAGATAATCAAATACACAAATACACATGCTAACGTCATGTAGTAGCCATATATGGGTGCATTAAAAGAAAAGGGATACGTTGTCCCACACCCTGTTAACCCCGTCCGGTCTCTCACGTTACTTTCTATCCAACTAGATGTCCATTGGCCTCTTGTGCACATTCTAGCCAGACAAAGCCTGTTCATGTCCCAAAATGCAAATCTCTAATACTGGGCATCGCCGCAACTCTAAAGTACTCGGGCACGAGAATCCGAAATAAGACAATTCACATCTCGAGCTGGCCAGTCCCAAGAGTAAACCATCCACAATCGAAATTCCTCCTAGACGTACCTATCTATGATCCTCAGATACCACAAGAAAAGTTAAGGCCTATCACATTCACAATTCAAAGCTTAGGCTCAAACGAGCACTTAGTCCTTCATACCTATGCACCACTCAGTCCAGGCTCACTCCGCGCAGAGACCACGCGAAGCAGGCTCTGATACCAACTGTGACAGCCCCACCTCCCCCTAAGGCGAACCAAAGGGTTCGGCGGCCCGCCTGCCCAGCTCTCACTGGGACTCAGTCATTCACTCACACAAATCAGAAATAGAACCACAAGAAAGAGCAAAACGAGGATCCAAAACTTAAAACAAAGCTTATATACATTGCTATCTCAGAAAGAAGTACAACCGTCGAGAATACAAAAGTTCCCAAGTCACCATACAACCAGCCCGTGCCAAGCACCAGGGCGAGAACTAAAACAAAACCAAAACTAGACCCAGCCAGTAGATACAGAGCTCTCGCCCTTGCTCGCCTTCCCCTGTTAAGGAAAACAAAACTAAAGGGATGAGCTAAAAACTCAGTGAGGTTCCGAACATAGAATCAAGCCATAAATCAAACAATAAGTCAAGAAACATTTACAACATGTACAATAAACCATACATGAAAAGGATACGTTCGTTCGTTCATTCGTTCATTCGTTCGTTCTCCTGTCATTCCTCTTTCCTTCATTCATTTGAAAATGCATTTTTCGTTTATACATAAAACCCTCGTTCGTTCGTTCGTTCGTTCATTTCATTCACCCTCTCCTGGACATTGGCCAGGCTCCACCAACCTCCACCAACCTACAAGGTAATACTCGAGTATACCAAACGTTCACCCAGTTCACCATATCGCCCGACCGAGTCCGCTTCTGGCTCGAGTCGATCGATAACAAGGGGCAGTGGCCAGTTCAGCCAAAAGGCTTACATTCATGCACAAGTAACATTTCAATCGTTCAATCATTGAAAAGTTCACAATCATTTAGGCTGAGTGCGATAAAGTACACACTCGCTTAGAAAACTCGTTTTGGCTAATCATTGAAAGCGTTTAACATGTTATCAGTCATATATACAAGCCATATAATCAAGAAACATAACAAACAAGGAACACTCACCGAATTATGCTAAATAACGTACAAAATGTCCTATCGGATCTTACCCTCGGTCACCAAGAAAACCTATGATTCAACGAGAAAGGATATTACAATTCGTCTAGCAAAACAAGTAAGTGGAATCAAGGAACTCGACTAGTTACGAGTAAAACGGATAAAAGTGACTTTAAAGTGAAAAACAACCATTCGGATCTGTGGACGGAAATAACTAGGGTGTCATAAACCAAACTCAAAGGGTTATAACAGTTCCAATGGAAAACACTTGAATCAAAGTCAAGTCGGAATCCAACTAGATAGGCTCAGAAATATTATTTTTCGGAATCGTGTATGTGGTTCAAAATCGATATACATTCAAGTAGGTATTATGACCTACATGTCTTGACTGAGAAAACCTAAGGTCATACACCGATATTTTGGTATGAAGTAGTAAATAAACATTTGAAGGTTCAAATGGAAAAGGTATCATGTTTTAAGATGGAAAACAGGCATAGTATTTGCCAAACGAAAATATACAAGTTCAAATAGAAGCTTAGCCCTTGAGCGAAAATTTGGGCAGCACGCCCTTTGTATTTTCCTATTTCCAGCCATTTATGGCGTCATTATTTTTCTTATTCAAACCCAAAGGTACACACACAACAATTTAATTTCAATAGCCGTTCAGTAAGCTCCAAGTAGTACAAGTACAATTCAAGTTAGGGAAAAGTCCGGAAATGAAAGTTAAGCTCTAACCATAAAAACAGTTTTGACATCATTTTGCGGTTTTGGCACCATTGGTACTACGATTATCGGATGGAGGTGCAAGATACACCGTTTTGAAGCTAAGAGATAGTACTACAATGTTGAAGAAGGCTACTCAGTCCAGTTTTGTGAGAATCCTAAACCTTTCATACTTTCTAAGTGTTTTGGTTTATTCCCGTTTCCCGTTTAATTGAAGTTTTGTCCACTAATCGTTTCAAAAACGGGAAGGCCTTTTTGTTAGGTGCAATTATGTATGAGATATGTATGTATGTGTATGTGTTAGAACTACGATTGAGCGTGGCATTCAAACTTGGAAAAGAGGAAAAATTTTGCAAATGGTTTGAAGGGTCGAATCCGGCCGTAAATCCGGCCAGTTTTTGGCCGGATTGTTGGCCGGATTATGGAGCCATTTTGAAAAAAATTTTACGTCCTCTCTGGCCAGTATCCGGCCAGGAATCCGGCCGGAAATCCGGCCAGATTCCGGCCGGATTCTGACGTGTCACAGCCGGTCAGCAGCTTTGACCGGCTGTTCCCTTCATAAATATCTTGTTTTTGGCTGCTTTTGTCCTCATTTTGTTTCTGCTCAACCGAGGCCTTGAGAGAGAGGAAAGAAAACTTCATTTTCTAGCTTCAAATTTCTACTTCCATCTTGAGATTTAACCGTTTGTTTTGCAAATCACTCCGATTAATTTCTTATCTAAATTGGTTCCAAGCTTTTGGTGGAGTTGTTTTGGTTGGAAAGGTGTTAAGGTGCTATCTTCTTGAACTCAAGAGGTGAGTTGCTAAGAAAGTTACTATTTTGGTTTAATAATGGTATAGTAGTGATTTGTGGTGGTTATATATGTTGTATTGTGAATGATTTCATGGGTTTAATGGATTATGGTGAAGTTTTCTAATTAAGTATGATTTTTCTGTTTTCATATGGTTATTGCTTTGTGGCCATGTATGATGTTAGGAAATGATATAGAATGAGGCTAGTTGGTGCAAATGATGGTTAATTGCAACCAATTTTGGATTTGGAAGGAAATGTGAAAAGTTAAGTTAGGGTTTCATATCCCCTTTTCTGTCCGGTTTTGTATCTCATGGTTAGAGGCCGAATTGGCCTTGGCTTAAAACATGAAAGTTGTAGGTATTGATGTGTTCGAAGTGCCTGTAAAATTTCAGGTCAATTAGAGTAGTGTAGAATGAGATAAGTCGAAAATACTGAGACTGGTCTAGGAAGGGGTGCTGCGAACAGGGTTGCCTTTTTACTCATTTTGACCGTGACTTTTCACCCTGATCCTCACCGAATTAGATTTTGACCAAAACATGAAAGTTGTAGCCAAGGATATAAACGAGTTTCCTGTAAATTTTTAGCCTGATCTGACCACTGTAGCATGTGAAATGACCGAAATACCCTTGACTGTTTGCCAAACCTGTTTCGCGCCCAGATTTCTGTTTTCGTGTAGTCTTCCATTTTCGACCATGAAAATGCACGATTTGGCCTTTGAGGTCTTCTGATGAAATGTAGCTTGATGTCTTAGCTACCATATTCCTTTGGAATTTCTGGATTTGGACTTGTAGAGCCTGAGTTATGATGTTTCCGCTAGAATGCATTTTGGTGAATCTGTTTTATGTTGTTGATGAAGTATCTTGTATTTTTGACCTGTTTGCACTCAAAACTGGACTGAGTGACCTTCTACATTGTTGTATCCATGTCTCTTAGCTTCAAAACGGTGGGTTGTACACCTTCATCCGATAATCATAGCGCCAATGGTGCCAAAACCGCAAAATGATGTCAAAACTGTTTTTGTCAGAAAATGTTTCTAGCTTGCTTTTCGTATTTCTTTTGTATTTATATGATGTTAAGCCTAGTGAACGGCTTTTGGAAATGAGGTTATTCTATATGAGCTGTTGGGACTGATTTGAGGAAAATAATGAAGCCATTAATGGCTGGAAAATAGGTAAACACAAGGGACATGCCGTCCGTTTCTTTTCTTGTAAATTGAATAAGTTCAAGTGGGTTTTGGAAATGTATTTTGTATCAAATTGAACGTATTTCCTTGAAAGTGTCTTCGGGTCTTTGAATAAGGGTTCGAAGGCTAAGTTTCTCTTCAAACTCGTACATTGTCCTTTGGCAAATAATGTAACCATTTCAAGACAAACAATTCCGAAAGAATAGTGCCTTAGCTTATTTCCTGGAAAATTTGAATTGTTTTGAGTTAAGTGTTTCCGTTACAAATTTTATAACCCTTTTTGGTTTGGGTCGCATTAGGGTTATTCTTGTCCACGGATCCAAATGCCTCTTTATACTTTGAAAGTCTTTTATACGTTTACTCGCAAGTAGGCGGGTATTTCTTGCTTTCATCTAAATCATGCTCGATGGATTGTAATGTGGTCTTTGTGTCATTTTAGGTTTCATTGGTGATTGAGAAGTGGGCGTTATTGGTGAGTGTTCCTTGTTTGTTATAGCTTCTTGATTTATTGGCTTGTTATTATTGATTGATTATGTGATTGATGATATGTTAAGTGCTTTCAATGATTGCTAAACGAGTTTTGAGGCGAGTGTGTACTTTATCGCACTTAGCCTAAATGATTGTGAAATTTTAACGATTGAGCGATTGAAATGTTACTTGTGCATGAATGTAAGCCCTTTTGGGCTGAACTGGCCATTGCCCCTTGTTACCGGTCGTCTCGAGCCAGAAGCGGACTCGGTCGGGCGATTAGGGACCTGGGTGAACGTTTCGGTATACTCGAGTATTACCTTGTAGGTTGGTGGAGCCTGGCCAAAAGCCAGGGACGGGGTGAATGAATGAATGAATGAATGAACGAGGGGTTTTATTTATACAAAATGCATTTTCAAATGATTGAAGGTAGGGGAATGAAAGGAGAATGAATGAATGAACGAATGAACGAATGGCTCCTTGTGAGCCCGTATCCTTTTAATGAATGTGTTTATCGCTTTATTGGTACTTGTATCTTGAATTGTTGTTTATATGTATTGAATGCATTGATTCTCTTGTTGCCTATGTGTACGGAACCTCACTGAGCTTTCCAGCTCATTCCTTTAGTTTTTTTGTTTTCCTTAGTAGGGGAAGCCGTGCAAGGATGAGAGCCTGTATAGACTAGCTGGGTCTAGCTCTTGATTTTCTTTTGTTATGGTTCTCGCCCCAATGCTTGGTGGGCTGGTTGTATGGAGAATGGAGAACCTTTTGTACATAAGTTGTATTGCTTTTGGGATGGCTATGTATATAAGTTTACATTTAAGTTTGGAATTATTGTTATTTCGATTGTTTTGTGGGTTTTATTGTCTTTTCTTATAGTGACTGACTGAGTCCCGGCGAGAGCTGGGCAGGCGGCCGCTGAACCCTCTGGTTCGCCTTAGGGGGAGGTGGGGCCGTTACAAGTTTCTAGTGCAATCAGGTCAAAAATTCAATATACTAAACCAGAACCGCAAAAACAGGTTCAGCAACCGCATTCTGGTTCAAACATCATAAATCAGGCTACCTAAGTCCAAATCAAGTGATTCCAAAGCCATCCAAAAGCTAAGATACAAGTATACAATTCATAAGTAGACATCAACAACCAAATCAGAAGCATTCCCTACCAAAATAACCAATTACAGACGCAAATATCAAATTCGGGTAGAAACAGGGAAGCACGGGTATTTCAGTGTTTTCACAAGCTACGTTGCTCCGATTGACCTGAAATTTTGTAGGAATCTATAAATAATCATTCTCTACAACTTTCATGTTTTTAGCTAAGGCCAATTCGGCCTCTAACTAGGTCCAACAGTGCCGGGCATAATGGTGAGAATTGGAACCCTAATCAGGAATGTTTGCTTCAAACCATAAATTTTCCACTAATCCTTACAATTATCATACCAAAGCTTCATTCTAACCCATACTAGACCATAATACATGGCCAATCAACATGAAACATATAAAAACAGAAAAATTATGCATAAAATCAAAAATTCATCAAACACCACCCAAAGTCATGAAAACCTCCACAAAATCACTTAACTAACCTTCACAAGTCATGAATTCACCATTATTGGAAACAAACAATGAATATTTACACACCATACCTTGATAACTCACAAAAGGTAGTAGCTTAAGTCTCTTGCTTCCAAAACAACTCCACCAACTTCCTCAATCCTACCTAGCTAGAGGTTTGTATGGAATAATTTCAAGTTTGGATGGTTGGATTGTAAGATTTATGCAAGAAATGGAAGTTGAAGGTTGAAGCTTTCTTTCTTTTCTTTCACCATGGAATTCGGCCAAGGAGCTTGTAAAGAAGATGAATTTTGGGTCAATTGTTTTGGTGATTTAGTAAAGGTAATAAAATGGTCAAAGTCCACCCTTGAGTAAGAAAGTGACACTTGTCACCTTTTAGACTTAGAGTTATCCTTTTGTCTCTCCAATGATCCTCCATCTAGGTAACCTCTAATTGTCTCTTATCACCTAGTACATTAATCCCTGGATACTAAACGTAACCTAATCGGCCGAATTTCATCGAACTTACCACACTAGTGGGTCCCACATTCGATATACACTCTTAATTTCACATGAACTAACTTATACTAGAAAAATGATTTAAAAACTATA
The DNA here is from genome assembly GCF_003713205.1 of Coffea eugenioides. Taxonomy (NCBI): domain Eukaryota; kingdom Viridiplantae; phylum Streptophyta; class Magnoliopsida; order Gentianales; family Rubiaceae; genus Coffea; species Coffea eugenioides. The sequence goes on from NW_020861766.1 coordinate 51,626, forward strand.
TTTGCTCATAAAAATTATCTGGGGAATTTTCTAATAAAGAAAAGGTATAAAAGTGTGCAATTAAATAAAATAAAGCCTAGAAATTCGGAAAATTTTCGGGTCCTCACACTCTCTTCCCCTTAAGAAATTTCGTCCTCGAAATTTTTACCTTCATTTGCCTCGGACGAGTCCGGAACTGTTTGGTTGCCTAACGCATAAATTTTTGCTGGCCCACCAGTTCGGTTCCCTCTTTCATTTGCTTGTTTTGTTTTAGCTCCCTCCAGTTGCGGAATACTACCTCCGCGTGACTGTCTCCGCGGACAGTTGCTAACTTGGTGCTCACCACTCCCACAAATCAAGCACTTTAGCCCTTTCCGCCAACAATCGTTCTCGGTATGATTGGCCTTTCCGCAATAGCCACAAGTCAAGTAGGAAGCCATTTTTTGGCTTTCTGGAGAAGTCTCCCCATATCCGGTTCGGCTTCCTTTGGTAGACCTTTCATTTCCCGCCCCTACTGTCCATGGCGGGTAGGACAAAAAGTTCACTTTCTGCATTTTAGAAGGTGCTATTGATTCACTAGGAGGTTCTTCAATCACACTACCAACTGCACCTCTTTTCCGAGTTTGGGAGGCTTTTACTTGTGCCTTTGCATTCTCGATTCGTTGAGCCTTCTCAAGGGCCTCCGTAAAGGTATTCACTTGCGCCGCGGCTAACGCCTCTTGGATGTCCAAATTCAGTCCCTGTATAAACCGTCTTACTCTGCGCCGTTCAGTGGCTACCAGTTCAGAAGCAAACTTGGATAATCTTGTAAATTTTGTTTCATATTCGGCCACACTTAACGTTCCCTGGCGTAACCCAATAGACTCCTCCTCCCTCCTTTCTTGGACTAAAGGTGGAAGGTACTTCTCGTTAAATTCTCTTATGAAGTTTGCCCATGTCCAGATGGTCTGTTCTCTTTCCCACTTTGCTCTAATTACGTTCCACCATGATCGGGCCGGTCCTTCAAATTGAAATACTGCAAAGTTCCCTTGCCTTTGCTCAGTGTAGTTTAGGGCTGTGAAGATATTAACCATGGTTTCTACCCATTGTTCAGCCACGTACGGATCGGGCCCTCCAAGGAATTTTGGCGGAGCAAACTTCTGGAACCTTTCAAGAGCCTTATCATCGCCCATCTCAGGGTTCCGATTTTAGATTACGGGTATTTGGCCTTGTTGATCCACCAGTCTTGCCAAGATATCCGTCATCTGTTGCATTGTCGTTGCCATTTGGTCTCCAGTCGCAGCTCTTGATCCCTGCCCTTGCTCGGCTGACGTTTCCCTTTCCCCTCTTGATTCCGGGGTGCGCTCAGTTCCCCGGCCTCGACCACGTCCACGACTACGTCTCCCGTCCATAGATATGTTTTTCCCTCTCTCTTTTCTTTTCTTTTCCCCAAAAGGTATGTTAGTGAATAAACACAGTAAATTAACTAAGCACCAATTCCAACATACCAAATACACAAGTAAACATAACACGCCAGATCAAGGAGGCAGATAATCAAATACACAAATACACATGCTAACGTCATGTAGTAGCCATATATGGGTGCATTAAAAGAAAAGGGATACGTTGTCCCACACCCTGTTAACCCCGTCCGGTCTCTCACGTTACTTTCTATCCAACTAGATGTCCATTGGCCTCTTGTGCACATTCTAGCCAGACAAAGCCTGTTCATGTCCCAAAATGCAAATCTCTAATACTGGGCATCGCCGCAACTCTAAAGTACTCGGGCACGAGAATCCGAAATAAGACAATTCACATCTCGAGCTGGCCAGTCCCAAGAGTAAACCATCCACAATCGAAATTCCTCCTAGACGTACCTATCTATGATCCTCAGATACCACAAGAAAAGTTAAGGCCTATCACATTCACAATTCAAAGCTTAGGCTCAAACGAGCACTTAGTCCTTCATACCTATGCACCACTCAGTCCAGGCTCACTCCGCGCAGAGACCACGCGAAGCAGGCTCTGATACCAACTGTGACAGCCCCACCTCCCCCTAAGGCGAACCAAAGGGTTCGGCGGCCCGCCTGCCCAGCTCTCACTGGGACTCAGTCGTTCACTCACACAAATCAGAAATAGAACCACAAGAAAGAGCAAAACGAGGATCCAAAACTTAAAACAAAGCTTATATACATTGCTATCTCAGAAAGAAGTACAACCGTCGAGAATACAAAAGTTCCCAAGTCACCATACAACCAGCCCGTGCCAAGCACCAGGGCGAGAACTAAAACAAAACCAAAACTAGACCCAGCCAGTAGATACAGAGCTCTCGCCCTTGCTCGCCTTCCCCTGTTAAGGAAAACAAAACTAAAGGGATGAGCTAAAAACTCAGTGAGGTTCCGAACATAGAATCAAGCCATAAATCAAACAATAAGTCAAGAAACATTTACAACATGTACAATAAACCATACATGAAAAGGATACGTTCGTTCGTTCATTCGTTCGTTCGTTCGTTCTCCTGTCATTCCCCTTTCCTTCATTCATTTGAAAATGCATTTTTCGTTTATACATAAAACCCTCGTTCGTTCGTTCGTTCGTTCATTTCATTCACCCTCTCCTGGACATTGGCCAGGCTCCACCAACCTCCACCAACCTACAAGGTAATACTCGAGTATACCAAACGTTCACCCAGTTCACCATATCGCCCGACCGAGTCCGCTTCTGGCTCGAGTCGATCGGTAATAAGGGGCAGTGGCCAGTTCAGCCAAAAGGCTTACATTCATGCACAAGCAACATTTCAATCGTTCAATCATTGAAAAGTTCACAATCATTTAGGCTGAGTGCGATAAAGTACACACTCGCTTAGAAAACTCATTTTGGCTAATCATTGAAAGCGTTTAACATGTTATCAGTCATATATACAAGCCATATAATCAAGAAACATAACAAACAAGGAACACTCACCGAATTATGCTAAATAACGTCCAAAAAGTCCTATCGGATCTTACCCTCGGTCACCGAGAAAACCAATGATTCAACGAGAAAGAATATTACAATTCGTCTAGCAAAACAAGTAAGTGGAATCAAGGAACTCGACTAGTTACGAGTAAAACGGATAAAAGTGACTTTAAAGTGAAAAATAACCATTTGGATCTGTGGACGGAAATAACTAGGGTGTCATAAACCAAACTCAAAGGGTTATAACAGTTCCAATGGAAAACACTTGAATCAAAGTCAAGTCGGAATCCAACTAGATAGGCTCAGAAATATTATTTTTCGGAATCGTGTATGTGGTTCAAAATCGATATACATTCAAGTAGGTATTATGACCTACATGTCTTGACTGAGAAAACCTTAGGTCATACATCGATATTTTGGTATGAAGTAGTAAATAAACATTTGAAGGTTCAAATGGAAAAGGTATCATGTTTTAAGATGGAAAACGGGCATAGTATTTGCCAAACGAAAATATACAAGTTCAAATAGAAGCTTAGCCCTTGAGCGAAAATTTGGGCAGCACGCCCTTTGTATTTTCCTATTTCCAGCCATTTATGGCGTCATTATTTTTCTTATTCAAACCCAAAGGTACACACACAACAATTTAATTTCAATAGCCGTTCAGTAAGCTCCAAGTAGTACAAGTACAATTCAAGCTAGGGAAAAGTCCGGAAATGAAAGTTAAGCTCTAACCATAAAAACAGTTTTGACATCATTTTACGGTTTTGGCACCATTGGCACTACGATTATCGGATGGAGGTGCAAGATACAGCGTTTTGAAGCTAAGAGATAGTACTACAATGTTGAAGAAGGCTACTCAGTCCAGTTTCTAGTGCAATCAGGTAAAAAATTCAATATACTAAACCAGAACCGCAAAAACAGGTTCACCAACCGCATTCTGGTTCAAACATCATAAGTCAGGCTACCTAAGTCCAAATCAAGTGATTCCAAAGCCATCCAAAAGCTAAGATACAAGTATACAATTCATAAGTAGACATCAACAACCAAATCAGAAGCATTCCCAACCAAAATAACCAATTACAGACGCAAATATCAAATTCGGGTAGAAACAGGGCAGCAGGGGTATTTCAGTCTTTTCATGAGCTACGTTACTCCGATTGACCTGAGATTTTGAAGGAATCTATAAATCATCATTCTCTACAACTTTCATGTTTTGAGCTAAGGCCAATTCGGCCTCTAACTAGGTCCAACAGTGCCGGGCAGAATGGTGAGAATTGGAACCCTAATCTGGAATTTTTGCTTCAAACCAGAAATTTTCCACTAATCCTTACAATTATCATACCAAAGCTTCATTCTAACCCATAATAGACCATCATACATGGCCAATCAACATGAAACATATAAAAACAGAAAAATTATTGCATAAAATCAAAAATTCATCAAACACCACCAAAAGTCATGAAAACCTCCACAAAATCACTTAACTAACCTTCACAAGTCATGAATTCACCATTATTGGAAACAAACAATGAATATTTACACACCATACCTTGATAACTCACAAAAGGTAGTAGCTTAAGTCTCTTGCTTCCAAAACAACTCCACCAACTTCCTCAATCCTACCTAGCTAGAGGTTTGTATGGAATAATTTCAAGTTTGGATGGTTGGATTGTAAGATTTATGCAAGAAATGGAAGTTGAAGGTTGAAGCTTTCTTTCTTTTCTCTCACCATGGAATTCGGCCAAGGAGCTTGTGAAGAAGATGAATTTTGGGTCAATTGTTTTGGTGATTTAGTAAAGGTAATAAAATGGTCAAAGTCCACCCTTGAGTAAGAAAGTGACACTTGTAATCTTTTAGACTTACAGTTATCCTTTCGTCTCTCCAATGATCCTCCATCTAGGTAACCTCTAATTGTCTCTTATCACCTAGTACATTAATCCCTGGATACTAAACGTAACCTAATCGGCCGAATTTCATCGAACTTACCACACTAGTGGGTCCCACATTCGATATACACTCTTAATTTCACATGAACTAACTTATACTAGAAAAATGATTTAATTGCTCATAAAAATTATCTGAGGAATTTTCTAATAAAGAAAAGGTATAAAAGTGTGCAATTAAATAAAATAAAGCCTAGAAATTCAGAAAATTTTCGGGTCCTCACACTCTCTTCCCCTTAAGAAATTTCGTCCTCGAAATTTTTACCTTCATTTGCCTCAGACGAGTCCGGAACTGCTTGGTTGCCTAACGTATAAATTTTTGCTGGCCCACCAGTTCGGTTCCCTCTTTCATTTGCTTGTTTTGTTTTAGCTCCCTCCAGTTGCGGAATACTACCTCCGCGTGACTGTCTCCGCGGACAGTTGCTAACTTGGTGCTCACCACTCCCACAAATCAAGCACTTCCGCCCTTTCCGCCAACAATCGTTCTCGGTATGATTGGCCTTTCCGCAATAGCCACAAGTCAAGTAGGAAGCCATTTTTTGGCTTTCTTGAGAAGTCTCCCCATATCCGGTTTGGCTTCCTTTGGTAGACCTTTCATTTCCCGCCCCTACTGTCCATGGCGGGTAGGACAAAAAGTTCACTTTCTGCATTTTAGAAGGTGCTATTGATTCACTAGGAGGTTCTTCAATCACACTACCAACTGCACCTCTTTTCCGAGTTTGGGAGGCTTTTACTCGTGCCTTTGCATTCTCGATTCGTTGAGCCTTCTCAAGGGCCTCCGTAAAGGTATTCACTTGCGCCGCGGCTAACGCCTCTTGGATGTCCAAATTCAGTCCCTGTATAAACCGTCTTACTCTGCGCCGTTCAGTGGCTACCAGTTCAGAAGCAAACTTGGATAATCTTGTAAATTTTGTTTCATATTCGGCCACACTTAACGTTCCCTGGCGTAACCCAATAGACTCCTCCTCCCTCCTTTCTTGGACTAAAGGTGGAAGGTACTTCTCGTTAAATTCTCTTATGAAGTTTGCCCATGTCCAGATGGTCTGTTCTCTTTCCCACTTTGCTCTAATTACGTTCCACCATGATCGGGCCGGTCCTTCAAATTGAAATACTGCAAAGTTCCCTTGCCTTTGCTCAGTGTAGTTTAGGGCTGTGAAGATATTAACCATGGTTTCTACCCATTGTTCAGCCACGTACGGATCGGGCCCTCCAAGGAATTTTGGCGGAGCAAACTTCTGGAACCTTTCAAGAGCCTTATCATCGCCCATCTCAGGGTTCCGATTTTAGATTACGGGTATTTGGCCTTGTTGATCCACCAGTCTTGCCAAGATATCCGTCATCTGTTGCATTGTCGTTGCCATTTGGTCTCCAGTCGCAGCTCTTGATCCCTGCCCTTGCTCGGCTGACGTTTCCCTTTCCCCTCTTGATTCCGGGGTGCGCTCAGTTCCCCGGCCTCGACCACGTCCACGACTACGTCTCCCGTCCATAGATATGTTTTTCCCTCTCTCTTTTCTTTTCTTTTCCCCAAAAGGTATGTTAGTGAATAAACACAGTAAATTAACTAAGCACCAATTCCAACATACCAAATACACAAGTAAACATAACACGCCAGATCAAGGAGGCAGATAATCAAATACACAAATACACATGCTAACGTCATGTAGTAGCCATATATGGGTGCATTAAAAGAAAAGGGATACGTTGTCCCACACCCTGTTAACCCCGTCCGGTCTCTCACGTTACTTTCTATCCAACTAGATGTCCATTGGCCTCTTGTGCACATTCTAGCCAGACAAAGCCTGTTCATGTCCCAAAATGCAAATCTCTAATACTGGGCATCGCCGCAACTCTAAAGTACTCGGGCACGAGAATCCGAAATAAGACAATTCACATCTCGAGCTGGCCAGTCCCAAGAGTAAACCATCCACAATCGAAATTCCTCCTAGACGTACCTATCTATGATCCTCAGATACCACAAGAAAAGTTAAGGCCTATCACATTCACAATTCAAAGCTTAGGCTCAAACGAGCACTTAGTCCTTCATACCTATGCACCACTCAGTCCAGGCTCACTCCGCGCAGAGACCACGCGAAGCAGGCTCTGATACCAACTGTGACAGCCCCACCTCCCCCTAAGGCGAACCAAAGGGTTCGGCGGCCCGCCTGCCCAGCTCTCACTGGGACTCAGTCGTTCACTCACACAAATCAGAAATAGAACCACAAGAAAGAGCAAAACGAGGATCCAAAACTTAAAACAAAGCTTATATACATTGCTATCTCAGAAAGAAGTACAACCGTCGAGAATACAAAAGTTCCCAAGTCACCATACAACCAGCCCGTGCCAAGCACCAGGGCGAGAACTAAAACAAAACCAAAACTAGACCCAGCCAGTAGATACAGAGCTCTCGCCCTTGCTCGCCTTCCCCTGTTAAGGAAAACAAAACTAAAGGGATGAGCTAAAAACTCAGTGAGGTTCCGAACATAGAATCAAGCCATAAATCAAACAATAAGTCAAGAAACATTTACAACATGTACAATAAACCATACATGAAAAGGATACGTTCGTTCGTTCATTCGTTCGTTCGTTCGTTCTCCTGTCATTCCCCTTTCCTTCATTCATTTGAAAATGCATTTTTCGTTTATACATAAAACCCTCATTCGTTCGCTCGTTCGTTCATTTCATTCACCCTCTCCTGGACATTGGCCAGGCTCCACCAACCTCCACCAACCTACAAGGTAATACTCGAGTATACCAAACGTTCACCCAGTTCACCATATCGCCCGACCGAGTCCGCTTCTGGCTCGAGTCGATCGATAACAAGGGGCAGTGGCCAGTTCAGCCAAAAGGCTTACATTCATGCACAAGTAACATTTCAATCGTTCAATCATTGAAAAGTTCACAATCATTTAGGCTGAGTGCGATAAAGTACACACTCGCTTAGAAAATTCGTTTTGGCTAATCATTGAAAGCGTTTAACATGTTATCAGTCATATATACAATCCATATAATCAAGAAACACAACAAACAAGGAACACTCACCGAATTATGCTAAATAACGTCCAAAATGTCCTATCGGATCTTACCCTCGGTCACCGAGAAAACCTATGATTCAACGAGAAAGGGTATTACAATTCGTCTAGCAAAACAAGTAAGTGGAATCAAGGAACTCGACTAGTTACGAGTAAAACGGATAA